>NW_026289345.1:37500-191035 GCF_023373465.1 Oncorhynchus keta
GTTTGAGTTGTATAAAAGGCTGTATGTTGCTGTAGGTTTGAGTTGTATAAAAGGCTGTATGTTGCTATAGGTTTGAGTTGTATAAAAGGCTGTATGTTGCTGTAGGTTTGAGTTGTAAACAAGGCTGTATGTTGCTATAGGTTTGAGTTGTATAAAAGGCTGTATGTTGCTGTAGGTTTGAGTTGTAAACAAGGCTGTATGTTGCTATAGGTTTGAGTTGTATAAAAGGCTGTATGTTGCTGTAGGTTTGAGTTGTATAAAAGGCTGTATGTTGCTATAGGTTTGAGTTGTATAAAAGGCTGTATGTTATTATAGGTTTGAGTTGTAAACAAGGCTGTATGTTGCTATAGGTCTGAGTTGTATAAAAGGCTGTATGTTGCTATAGGTTTGAGTTGTATAAAAGGCTGTATGTTGCTATAGGTTTGAGTTGTATAAAAGGCTGTATGTTGCTGTAGGTTTGAGTTGTAAAAAAGGCTGTATGTTGCTGTAGGTTTGAGTTGTATAAAAGGCTGTATGTTGCTGTAGGTTTGAGTTGTATAAAAGGCTGTATGTTGCTATAGGTTTGAGTTGTATAAAAGGCTGTATGTTGCTGTAGGTTTGAGTTGTATAAAAGGCTGTATGTTATTATAGGTCTGAGTTGTATAAAAGGCTGTATGTTGCTATAGGTCTGAGTTGTATAAAAGGCTGTATGTTGCTATAGGTCTGAGTTGTATAAAAGGCTGTATGTTATTATAGGTTTGAGTTGTAAACAAGGCTGTATGTTGTCCTGTAGGTTTGAGTTGTATAAAAGGCTGTATGTTATTATAGGTTTGAGTTGTAAACAAGGCTGTATGTTATTATAGGTTTGAGTTGTATAAAAGGCTGTATGTTATTATAGGTTTGAGTTGTATAAAAGGCTGTATGTTATTATAGGTCTGAGTTGTATAGGTTCTGAGTTGTATAACAAGGCTGTATGTTGCTATAGGTTTGAGTTGTATAAAAGGCTGTATGTTGCTGTAGGTTTGAGTTATAACCAAGGCCCCTAGGTTTGAAAACTGTATGGCTGTATGAGTTGTACTTAGGTTTGAGTTGTATAAAAGGCTGTATGTTAGTTGTATAGGTTTCCATTTGTAAACAAGGCTGTATTTGCTGCATTAAAATATGGCTATAGGTTTGAGTTGTAAAACAATGGCTGTATGAGGAGGCTGTATAGGTTTGAGTTGTATAAAAGGCTGTATGTTGCTGTAGGTTTGAGTTGATAAGGCTGTATGTTTATAGGTTTGAGTTGTAAAATGTATGTTGCTGTAGGTTTGACAGAACCAAGGCTGTAGCTATAGGTTTGAGTTGTATAAAAGGCTGTATTGCTGTAGGTTTGAGTTATAACCAAGGCTGTATGTTGCTGTAGGTTTGAGTTGTATAAAAGGCTGTATGTTGCCAGTTGATAAAAGGCATGTTGCTGTAGGTTTGAGTTATAAGGTTTGAGTTAAACAAGGCTGTATGTTGCTGTAGTTTGAGTTGTATAAAAGGCTGTATGTTGCATAGGTTTGAGTTGTAATGTTACTAAGGTTTGAGTTGTGAACAGAGTTCCTGTAGATGTAGTTGTATAGGCTGTATGTTGCCCAGGTTTGAACAGCTATAGGTTTGAGTTGTATAAAAGGCAGTTGCTGTAGGTTTGAGTTATAACCAAGGCATGTGAACAGTTTGAGTTGTATAAAAGGCTGTATGTTATTATAGGTTTGAGTTATCAAGGCTGTATGTTGCTATAAGTTGTATAAAACATGTTGCTATAGGCAGTTGTATAAAAGGCTGTACTAGGTTTACCCAGTGAACAGTAAACAAGGCTGCAGATGTAAGGCTGTACTATACCCAGTGAACAGTCCTGCAGATGTAATACTGTTACCCAGTGAACAGTCCTGCAGATGTAATACTATACCCAGTGAACAGTCCTGCAGATGTAATGTTGCTATACCCAGTGAACATGTCCTATAGATGTATAATACTATACCCAGTGAAACAGTCCTGCAGATGTTAATACTATACCCAGTGAACAGTCCTGCAGATGTAATACTATACCCAGTGAACAGTCCTGCAGATGTAATACTATAGGTTTATACCCAGTGAACAGTCCTGCAGAGTTGTATAAAACTATACCCAGTGAACAGTCCTGCAGAGTTGTAATACTATACCCAGTGAACAGTCCTGCAGATGTAATACTATACCCAGTGAACAGTCCTGCAGATGTAAGGCTGTACTATACCCAGTGAACAGTCCTGCAGATGTAATACTATACCCAGTGAACAGTCCTGCAGATGTAATACTATAGGCTGTATGTTGTCCAGTGAACAGTCCTGGCCCTTCAGAGTGTACTTTTAATGATCTGCACACCAGTGAACAGTCCTGCACAGATGTAATACTATAACATGTCAGTACAGGACTTCAGAAATCTATGAGTGACAGTCCAGACAGATGTAATACTATACCCAGTGAACAGTCCTGCAGATGTAATACTATACCCAGTGAACAGTCCTGCAGATGTAATACTATACCCAGTGAACAGTCCTTCAGATGTAATACTATACCCAGTGAACAGTCCTGCAGATGTAATACTATACCCAGTGAACAGTCCTGCAGATGTAATACTATACCCAGTGAACAGTCCTGCAGATGTAATACTATACCCAGTGAACAGTCCTGCAGATGTAATACTATACCCAGTGAACAGTCCTTCAGATGTAATACTATACCCAGTGAACAGTCCTGCAGATGTAATACTATGTGAACAGTCCTGCAGATGTAATACTATACCCAGTGAACAGTCCTGCAGATGTAATACTATACCCAGTGAACAGTCCTGCAGATGTAATACTATACCCAGTGAACAGTCCTGCAGATGTAATACTATACCCAGTGAACAGTCCTTCAGATGTAATACTATACCCAGTGAACAGTCCTTCAGATGTAATACTATACCCAGTGAACAGTCCTTCAGATGTAATACTATACCCAGTGAACAGTCCTGCAGATGTAATACTATACCCAGTGAACAGTCCTGCAGATGTAATACTATACCCAGTGAACAGTCCTTCAGATGTAATACTATACCCAGTGAACAGTCCTTCAGATGTAATACTATACCCAGTGAACAGTCCTTCAGATGTAATACTATACCCAGTGAACAGTCCTTCAGATGTAATACTATACCCAGTGAACAGTCCTTCAGATGTAATACTATAGTCCTATACCCAGTGAACAGTCCTCAGATGTAATACTATACCCAGTGAACAGTCCTTCAGATGTAATACTATACCCAGTGAACAGTCCTAATACTATACCCAGTGAACAGTCCTTCAGATGTAATACTATACCCAGTGAACAGTCCTTCAGATGTAATACTATACCCAGTGAACAGTCCTTCAGATGTAATACTATACCCAGTGAACAGTCCTTCAGATGTAATACTATACCCAGTGAACAGTCCTTCAGATGTAATACTATACCCAGTGAACAGTCCTGCAGATGTAATACTATACCCAGTGAACAGTCCTTCAGATGTAATACTATACCCAGTGAACAGTCCTTCAGATGTAATACTATACCCAGTGAACAGTCCTTCAGATGTAATACTATACCCAGTGAACAGTCCCTCAGATGTAATACTATACCCAGTGAACAGTCCTTCAGATGTAATACTATACCCAGTGAACAGTCCTTCAGATGTACAGATGTAATACTATACCCAGTGAACAGTCCTTCAGATGTAATACTATACCCAGTGAACAGTCCTCAGATGTAATACTAAACCCAGTGAACAGTCCTCAGATGTAATACTATACCCAGTGAACAGTCCTTCAGATGTAATACTATACCCAGTGAACAGTCCTGCAGATGTAATACTATACCCAGTGAACAGTCCTCAGATGTAATACTATACCCAGTGAACAGTCCTTCAGATTTAATACTATACCCAGTGAACAGTCCTCAGATGTAATACTATACCCAGTGAACAGTCCTCAGATGTAATACTATACCCAGTGAACAGTCCCTCAGATTTAATACTATACCCAGTGAACAGTCCCTCAGATGTAATACTATACCCAGTGAACAGTCCTGCAGATGTACACCCACTTAGAGGGCTGTAGTACAGTAATACCTGCTGGACAGGACAGCGTTGAGGTGCTAGCTAACATAGATGGGTAGATATATAAAACCTGTCTGAGAAGCTGTTTAATGTGGGGCATTCTCATCCTGTCTGTGTGATTGACAGGGGAAACCTGGAGCTCGGGGGTGATTCAGGGGATCCCTGGGGAACCGGTAAGTAAGCCGGATGCTTTTTTTCTCTCTCTCCGCTTGCTCTCTCTCTCTTTACTTGCTCACTCTCTCTCTCTCACTCTCTCTCTCTACCACTCTCACTCTCCTCTCTCTCTCTCTCTCTCTCTCTCTCTCTCTCTCTCTCTCTCTGATTCTCTCTCTCTCTCTCTCTCTCCCTCTCTCTCTCTCTCTCTCTCTCTCTCTCGCTCTCTCTCCTCTCTCCCTCTCACTCTCTCTCTCTCTCTCTCTCTCTCTCTCTCTCTCTCTCTCTCTCTCTCTCTCTCTCTCTCTCTCTCTCTCTCTCTCTCTCTCTCTCTCTCTCAACGGGAGATCAGTCAGTCCATACTCCTCTGTCTGTCACACACACATTAGTACCTTCTCCCTCAGGGTGAGAGGGGTCTCGCTCTCTGAAGGCTCTCTCCTCTCTTTTTACTCTCTCTGTCAGCTTCATCTGATTAATACCTACCCTCCAACGGGAGATAGTCCATACACCTGATTAGTAACCCTCAACGGGAGATAGTCCATACCCCTGATTGTTTATTCCCTCACACGGGAGATAGTCCATACCCTGATTAGATACCTACCCTCAACGGGAGATAGTCCATACCCCTGATTATACACCTACCCTCAACGGGAGATAGTCCATACACCTGATTAGACACCTACCCTCAACGGGAGATTCCATACCCCTGATTAGATACCTACCCTCAACGGGAGATATTCCATACCCTGATTAGATACCTACCCTCAACGGGAGATAGTCCATACACCTGATTAGACACCTACCCTCAACGGGAGATAGTCCATACACCTGATTAGACACCTACCCTCAACGGGAGATAGTCCATACACCTGATTAGATACCTACCCTCAACGGGAGATAGTCCATACACCTGATTAGACACCTACCCTCAACGGGAGATAGTCCATACCCTGATTAGATACCTACCCTCAACGGGAGATAGTCCATACCCCTGATTAGATACCTACCCTCAACGGGAGATAGTCCATACCCCTGATTAGACACCTACCCTCAACGGGAGATAGTCCATACACCTGATTAGACACCTACCCTCAACGGGAGATAGTCCATACACCTGATTAGACACCTACCCTCAACGGGAGATAGTCCATACCCCTGATTAGACACCTACCCTCAACGGGAGATAGTCCATACACCTGATTAGATACCTACCCTCAACGGGAGATAGTCCATACACCTCTCCTTTCCCATAGAAGAATCCTTTGAAGAACCCTTTTTGGTTCCAGGTTTAACCCTTTTGGGTTCCATGTAGGACCCTTTCTACATGTAACCCGAAAGGGTTCTAACTGGAACCAAAAAGGGTTCTACCTGGAACCAAAAAGGGTTCACCTTTGGGGACAGCCGAAGAACCCTTTTGGAACCTTTTTTTCTAAGAGTGAACATGCAGAGCCAAGTGAAATGTCACTCTATGTACAGTACATACAGGGCCTTTGGAAAGTATTCAGACCCCTTGACTTTTTCCACATTTTGTTACGTTTCAGCCTTATTCTAAAATGGATTCAATTGTTCCCCCCCCCCCATCATCAATCTACACACAATACCCCTTAATGACAAAGAAAAAACAGGTTTTTAGAAATGATCATTTATCAACAACAACGTAAGAAAACGTGGGAAAAGTCAAAGGGTCTGAATATGCCAATGTTCCCAATGAACAGAGAGTAGATGGTTCCTACTTATTGATGAGAGATGTGTTCCTCTATGACTGTATAGGCTCAGACTGCCAGTATGCCGGTAGACATAGTTTATATTGATAACAACACAGTCCCTCACATTGCAGAGCCAAGTGCTGTGTTACATTTACCATAGATGTCTGCATTTCCGTGTCAATGAAAGAGCTTGATTTAAGAGACAATCTGTTTAAATCTGGTTATTAGTCCAGGCTTGTTTTGCAGAACGATGACATTATTGTATGTTGTTATCATCAGAAATGGTTTCTTTAGTTATAATTCCATCAGTCTGTAAGCAGAGAGTGGAACATTAGTGTTCACACAGCAATCACCATCGTTATCCCACGCTTCAGATACCCCATTAACTGTGGAGAGAGATTACTCTGTCTGTCACAAACGGCACCCTATTCCCTATATAGTACACTACTTTGACCAGAGCCCTATTCCCTATATAGTACACTACTTTGACCAGAGCCCTATTCCCTATATAGTACACTACTTTGACCAGAGCCCTATTCCTATATAGTACTACTTTAACCAGAGCCCTATTCCCTATTTGGTACACTACTTTGACCAGAGCCCTATTCCCTATATAGTGACCACTACTTTAACCAGAGCCCTATTCCCTATTTGGTACACTACATTGACCAAAGCCCTATTCCCTATATAGTGCTCTACTTTGACCAAAGCCCTATTCCCTATATAGTGCACTACATTGACCAGAGCCCTATTCCCTATGTAGTACATGACTGTATTGCAGTATATAGGGAATAGGGTGCCATTTGAGACGGATATCCAGAATGCACCAGGGCCGACCCGAGCGAACGTTGGATTGTTGGAGTTGATACAAAATATCTTTGTTTTCCTTCTTTGTGTTCTGGTCGTTCCTTGAGCAGGGGAGGCCCGGGAAAGATGGACTTCCTGGGTACGAGGTGAGAGAAAATAACATACATACATACATACATACATACATACATACATACATACATACATACATACATACATACATACACACACACACACACACACACACACACACACACACACACACACACACACACACACACACACACACACACACACACACACACACACACACACACACACACACACACACACACACAATATGTCCCTCAACAAAAAGACGTACCAGCAGCATCGTTGACAGTAGTGCTGTTATCTAGCCCTTGAGCTACGGCATCACAACAGGTGCATTAAACCACTTCTATTTGCATATCAGACCATTTAATGATAATGACTCAAAGGTATCCTGCAGATGTTGGGCTGTGTTGACTTTTAGTCTTTGTATACTAACTATACAGTTAATGCTGGGAGGCAGTCATAGATAACTGTTTGTGAAAAAGAGAAGAATGATCTATTTTCATATGCAGATAAGTGTTTGGATAAAACTTAACGAGTAAAAAATAAAACAACTGCCACTGTGATCTCTACTGAAAATATGTCTAGTTGTGTTTTGTACTGTCATATGACATCACTAGTTGTGTTTTGTACTCTGTCATATGACATCACTAGTTGTGTTTTGTACTGTCATATGACATCACTAGTTGTGTTTTGTACTCTGTCATATGACATCACTAGTTGTGTTTTGTACTCTGTCATATGACATCACTAGTTGTGTTTTGTACTCTGTCATATGACATCACTAGTTGTGTTTTGTACTGTCATATGACATCACTAGTTGTGACATCACTTTTGTACTCTGTCATATGACATCACTAGTTGTGTTTTGTACTAGTTGTGTTTGTCTGTCATATGACATCACTAGTTGTGTCATATGACATCACTAGTTGTGTTTTGTACTCTGTCATATGACATCACTAGTTGTGTTTTTGTACTCTGTCATATGACATCACTAGTTGTGTTTTGTATGTCTGTCACTCTGTCATATGACATCACTAGTTGTGTTTTTTGTACATCACTAGTTGTGTTGTATATGACATCACTAGTTGTGTTTTGTACTCTGTCATATGACATCACTAGTTGTGTTTTGTACTCTGTCATATAACATCACTAGTTGTGTTTTGTATTCTGTCATATGACATCACTAGTTGTTGTCACTAATGACAGCCTAGGAACAGTGGGTTAACTGCAGGTTCAGGGGCAGAACGACAGATTTGTACCTTGTCAGCTCGGGGGTTTGAACTTGCAACCTTCCGGTTACTAGTCCAACGCTCTAACCACTAGGCTACCCTGTTTTGCTGAATTATGACAGTATGATTCACCTTCATTTCCATTCTAATTAGCTGAACTATAACAGATAGAGTAACTGGTCGGTACATTGGTACATCTGTCAGTCTATATCACAGAGATCTCAACAGTGAGCGGAAGGAAGGGCCAACTTCTTATTATTTCACCCACTTCCATCAACAACATCTTGGAGAGGGAGAGAGGGGGAGAGGGAGAGAGGGAGAGGGGGGGGGGGAAGAGGGGGGGGGGGGGGGAGAGGGGGAGAGAGGGAGGGAGAGGGGGAGGGAGAGAGGGGGAGAGAGGGAGAGAGAGGGGGAGAGGGAGAGAGGGAGAGGGGAGGGAGAGAGGGAGAGAGGGGGAGAGGGAGGGAGAGAGAGGGAGAGGTGGAGAGGGGGAGGGAGAGAGGGGAGGGAGAGAGAGAGAGAGGGAGAGAGGGAGGAATAGAGGGGGAGAGGGAGAGAGGGAGAGAGGGAGAGGGGGAGAGAGGGGGAGAGGGGGAGGGGGAGAGGGAGGGAGGGGAGAGAGGGAGGGAGAGAGGGAGGAGAGAGGGGAGAGGGAGGGGAGAGGGGGAGAGGGGAGAGGAAGAGAGGGGGAGAGGGAGAGAGGGAGGAGAGAGGGAGAGAGGGGAGAGAGGGGGAGGGGGAGAGGGGGAGAGGGAGAGGAGGAGGGAGAGGAGAGAGGGGGGGAGAGAGGGAGAGAGGGGGAGAGGGAGAGAGGGGGGGAGAGAGGGAGAGGTGGAGGGAGAGAGGGAGATTTTAATGCCTTGTTGTTAGATTGTGTATCTCTTGTTCTCAATCATTTGGTGGGGCAACACTGCCATCTAGCAGGTGAATGTGCTCCTATTCTAAACATTCCCTAAAAACTCCTATCACTGTACTGCAATGATCTGGCTTTGAGGTTTAATGCCAGGCCCAGAGAGCGACGATGGAAGTCGAATTCAGTGGGCACGATGATAGATGTAAGCCTCCCATCAGGCGTTGGGGAATAACATAGCAGAAATAAAAAATAGAGAGAGGCTGCAGATGAATGTAGGCGAGGAGGAGGAGAACAGAGTTCTCTGCTGCCCGTTGCTTTTAAAACCACATGATCGTGCCAGATTGCATTTTGCATGGAGACAGTAATCCTCACAGTAAATGGATACAAAGATGTTCCCAGAGGTTATACAGTCAGTGAGATGGAGGGAGCGAGGGAGACCTGGAAAGCAACAGAGGAGAGGAGAATGGAGAGGTGTAGTTCTGAGAGCAGTGTTGCACATAGAGCTAACGACAGGTGTTTCTCTCCCAGCGAGGGAGGGAGGCTGGCAGGCAGGCAGAGTAGGTGGAGGGAGGGAGGGAGGGAGGGAGGCAGAGTAGGTGGAGGGAGGGAGGCCTGGAAAGCAAGAGAGGAGAGGAGAATGGAGAGGTGTAGTTCAGAGAGCAGTGTTGCACATAGAGCTAACGACAGGTGTTTCTCTCCCAGCGAGGGAGGGAGGGATGGAGCAGGCAAGCAGAGTAGGTGGAGGGAGGGAGGGAGGGAGGGAGGGAGGGAGGGAGGGAGGGAGGGAGGGGGAGGGAGGGAGGGAGGGAGGGAGGGAGGGGAGGGAGGGAGGGGGAGCAGGCAGGCAGAGTAGGAGGGGAGGGAGGGAGGGAGGGAGGGAGGGAGGAGGGAGGGAGGGGGAGGGAGGGAGGGAGGGAGGGAGGGAGGGAGGGAGGGGGAGGGAGGGAGGGAGGGAGGCAGGGAGGAGGGAGGGAGGGAGGGAGGGAGGGAGGGAGCAGGCAGGGAGGGAGGGAGGAGGGAGGGAGGGAGAGGCAGGAGGCAGAGGGAGGGAGGGAGGGAGGGAGGGAGGGAGGGAGGGAGGGAGGGAGGGAGGGAGGGAGGGAGGGAGGGAGGGAGGGAGGAGGCATACAGTCCACAGAGGGAAGTGGGGCTATGTGATGCAGGGAAGCTGTGACAGACACTGTGGAAGGTGAAACACAGTCCTTGGAGAACTCCATACATCCTCAGACACAGGAACAACAGTCATCCCAGAATCATTTAAAAAGGTTGTTTTTTGATTGAGAATTTGGAATGAACAACATCCTGTCAATCACTTCACTGCTGCCACCAATTGTTAAGATTATAACGGGACCTGGCAGTCTAGTTATCGCAACAATAAACCTTTTTTGAATGTGAATAAGCTAAGACACAAGCGTGGGTTGGGAAATTTAAAATGATAAGCAATCATTAAATGACCCTGAGTGTGGAGGATTGGTTGATGTTGATGGGGGTGATTACAGAGCAACAGATTAGACCCACGTTGGCCTCAGTGGGTGTCTGAACAAAAGCAGTGTGCTTTTGAGTGCTAGGAGAGGAGAGGAGAGGAGAGGATAGAAGAGAAGAGAAGAGAAGAGAAGAGAAGAGAAGAGAAGAGAAGAGGAGAGGAGAGGAGAGGAGAGGAGAGGAGAGGAGAGGAGAGGAGAGGAGAGGAGGAAAGTCAGATTTAGAGAGAGGGAGGAAAGGAGAGAAGACAAAGAGAGGAGTGGGTAAAGATAGAGAAGACAAAGAGAGGAGTGGGTAAAGAGAGAGAAGACAAAGAGAGGAGTGGGTAAAGAGAGAGAAGACGAGCCTTGGGGTCATCTTCATTCCAAATATCCAATTATTTAGCTGTCTCTCTGGTCTGGAGGGACTTCTCTGTCTCTCTGCAATCAGCGCAGAGTATTTCAGACAGAACCTGCACTCCTCTGTCATGTGTTCATACTGTGATCTGTTTTATCTTCTTACAGGGAGCCACAGGTAGACTAGGAGACAGAGGGTCCAAGGGAGAACGGGTAAGCACCTTTATTTTGTTTCTCTGACGCGGTTTTCCATAAACACAACTCATTGTTTGTGATGGAAAAATATCACACAGAACCTAACCCAACCAAAAGGCAATGATGCATAGAAACACATGTTTTTCCCCCTGAGGTGCCTAAGAATTTGATAAAGGCATCTGAAATTCAATGCATTTTGTATGCCACCATTGTATTTCTGAAACCCCTATTTATAAAGCCCTCACAGTCTCATCTGTTTATAAAGTCAGTCTCCTACAGTGTAATAAAGCCCTGTCACAGTCTCCTATAGTGTAATCTGTTTCTAAAGCCCTGTCACAGTCTTCTACAGTGTAATCTGTTTATAAAGCCCTGTCACAGTCTTCAGTGTAATCTGTTTCTAAAGTGTAATCTGTTTCTGTTTATAAAGCCCTGTCACAGTCTCCTACAGTGTAATCTGTTTCTAAAGCCCTGTCACAGTCTCCTATAGTGTAATCTGTTTCTAAAGCCCTGTCACAGTCTTCTACAGTGTAATCTGTTTATAAAGCCCTGTCACAGTCTCCTACAGTGTAATCTGTTTCTAAAGCCCTGTCACAGTCTCCTATAGTGTAATCTGTTTATAAAGCCCTGTCACAGTCTTCTACAGTGTAATCTGTTTATAAAGCCCTGTCACAGTCTCCTACAGTGTAATCTGTTTCTAAAGCCCTGTCACAGTCTTCTACAGTGTAATCTGTTTATAAAGCCCTGTCACAGTCTTCTACAGTGTAATCTGTTTATAAAGCCCTGTCACAGTCTTCTACAGTGTAATCTGTTTATAAAGCCCTGTCACAGTCTTCTACAGTGTAATCTGTTTATAAAGCCCTGTCACAGTCTTCTACAGTGTAATCTGTTTCTAAAGCCCTGTCACAGTCTTCTACAGTGTAATCTGTTTCTAAAGCCCTGTCACAGTCTTCTACAGTGTAATCTGTTTCTAAAGCCCTGTCACAGTCTTCTACAGTGTAATCTGTTTCTAAAGCCCTGTCACAGTCTTCTACAGTGTAATCTGTTTCTAAAGCCCTGTCACAGTCTTCTACAGTGTAATCTGTTTATAAAGCCCTGTCACAGTCTTCTACAGTGTAATCTGTTTATAAAGCCCTGTCACAGTCTTCTACAGTGTAATCTGTTTCTAAAGCCCTGTCACAGTCTTGTACAGTGTAATCTGTTTCTAAAGCCCTGTCACAGTCGTCTACAGTGTAATCTGTTTCTAAAGCCCTGTCACAGTCTTCTACAGTGTAATCTGTTTCTAAAGCCCTGTCACAGTCTTCTACAGTGCAATCTGTTTCTAAAGCCCTGTCACAGTCTTCTACAGTGTAATCTGTTTCTAAAGCCCTGTCACAGTCTTCTACAGTGTAATCTGTTTCTAAAGCCCTGTCACAGTCTTCTACAGTGTAATCTGTTTCTAAAGCCCTGTCACAGTCTTCTACAGTGCAATCTGCTTCTAAAGCCCTGTCACAGTCTTCTACAGTGTAATCTGTTTCTAAAGCCCTGTCACAGTCTTCTACAGTGTTATCTGTTTATAAAGCCCTGTCACAGTCTTCTACAGTGTAATCTGTTTATAAAGCCCTGTCACAGTCTTCTACAGTGTAATCTGTTTCTAAAGCCCTGTCACAGTCTTCTACAGTGTAATCTGTTTATAAAGCCCTGTCACAGTCTTCTACAGTGTAATCTGTTTCTAAAGCCCTGTCACAGTCTTCTACAGTGTAATCTGTTTCTAAAGCCCTGTCACAGTCTTCTACAGTGTAATCTGTTTCTAAAGCCCTGTCACAGTCTTCTACAGTGTAATCTGTTTCTAAAGCCCTGTCACAGTCTTCTACAGTGTAATCTGTTTCTAAAGCCCTGTCACAGTCTTCTACAGTGTAATCTGTTTCTAAAGCCCTGTCACAGTCTTCTACAGTGTAATCTGTTTATAAAGCCCTGTCACAGTCTTCTACAGTGTAATCTGTTTATAAAGCCCTGTCACAGTCTTCTACAGTGTAATCTGTTTATAAAGCCCTGTCACAGTTTTCTACGGTGTAATCTGTTTCTAAAGCCCTGTCACAGTACAGTGTAATCTGTTTCTAAAGCCCTGTCACAGTCTTCTACAGTGTAATCTGTTTCTAAAGCCCTGTCACAGTCTTCTACAATGTAATCTGTTTCTAAAGCCCTGTGTAATCTGTTTATAAATGCTAGTGATGGCGGTTTGTAGGAGAGCTAAAATACATGGTGACAGAATTGGCCACCGACCCTGGGGATGTGTATCTGAGTGGGCTCAATCAGGGTAATGGCTGGATGAGGACTGTTTGTGTAATGCTGAGGCGTTGGTAGCGACAGTATCAGCCCAAAGCCAGAGTGGCCTTATGCCAATGCTCTATCAGAATGCCTCCGCTACAGTCTGGAGTGGGACTGACAACAACCCCCTCACCCTTTTATTTATCCAGGCAAGTGAATTAAGAATATTTTCTTATTTACAATGATGGCCTATTTAAATAAAGTGATTGTAGATCTGAATTGTAAACCGGAGGGTGAACTGTAAACCACATGGCGGGAGCTCACCAGCCAGCTGGATTTAATCATTATACATATTGGTATATTGGAATGTATATGTATTGTTTTATATTGTCAGGTATTACTGCACTGTTGGAACTAGGAACATAAGCTTTTCACTACACCCTTCGATAACATCTGCTAAATATGTGTACATGACCAATACAAATTTGGATTTGATTGTTCTTTACTGATCTCCTACTGCAGGGGGACCCAGGGATACCTGGAGCGAGGGGAGTCCAAGGAGAGAGGGGAAGGACAGGAGACCCAGGAATAGTGGGACCTATTGGGCCCCAAGGCCACCGAGGAGACCCTGGCCCCCCAGGTCCCATAGCATCACCAAGCCCTCTGGTACGTTGGTTATATCTCCTCCAAACACACCAAGCCCTCTGGTACGTTGGTTATATCTCCTCCAAACACACCAAGCCCTCTGGTACGTTGGTTATATCTCCTCCAAACACACCAAGCCCTCTGGTACGTTGGTTATATCTCCACCAAACACACCAAGCCCTCTGGTACGTTGGTTATATCTCCTCCAAACACACCAAGCCCTCTGGTACGTTGGTTATATCTCCTCCAAACACACCAAGCCCTCTGGTACGTTGGTTATATCTCCTCCAAACACACCAAGCCCTCTGGTACGTTGGTTATATCTCCTCCAAACACACCAAGCCCTCTGGTACGTTGGTTATATCTCCACCAAACACACCAAGCCCTCTGGTACGTTGGTTATATCTCCTCCAAACACACCAAGCCCTCTGGTACGTTGGTTATATCTCCTCCATATCTCCTCCAAACACACCAAGCCCTCTGGTACGTTGGTTATATCTCCTCCAAACACACCAAGCCCTCTGGTACGTTGGTTATATCTCCACCAAACACACCAAGCCCTCTGGTACGTTGGTTATATCTCCTCCAAACACACCAAGCCCTCTGGTACGTTGGTTATATCTCCTCCAAACACACCAAGCCCTCTGGTACGTTGGTTATATCTCCCCAAACACACCAAGCCCAAGCCCTCTGGTACGTTGGTTATATCTCCTCCAAACACACCAAGCCCTCTGGTACGTTGGTTATATCTCCTCCAAACACACCAAGCCCTCTGGTACGTTGGTTATATCTCCTCCAAACACACCAAGCCCTCTGGTACGTTGGTTATATCTCCTCCAAACACACCAAGCCCTCTGGTACGTTGGTTATATCTCCTCCAAACACACCAAGCCCTCTGGTACGTTGGTTATATCTCCACCAAACACATCATGGCCTCTGGTACGTTGGTTATATCTCCTCCAAACACACCAAGCCCTCTGGTACGTTGGTTATATCTCCTCCATATCTCCACCAAACACATCATGGCCTCTGGTACATTGGTTATATCTCTTCCAAACACACCAAGCCCTCTGGTACGTTGGTTATATCTCCTCCATATCTCCACCAAACACATCATGGCCTCTGGTACGTTGGTTATATCTCCTCCAAACACACCAAGCCCTCTGGTACGTTGGTTATATCTCCTCCAAACACACCAAGCCCTCTGGTACGTTGGTTATATCTCCACCAAACACACCAAGCCCTCTGGTACGTTGGTTATATCTCCTCCAAACACACCAAGCCCTCTGGTACGTTGGTTATATCTCCTCCAAACACACCAAGCCCTCTGGTACGTTGGTTATATCTCCACCAAACACATCATGGCCTCTGGTACGTTGGTTATATCTCCTCCAAACACACCAAGCCCTCTGGTATGAATGTTATATCCTCCAAACACACCAAGCCTTCAAGGTATGTTTCACAGAGATCTCCTCCAAACACACCAAGCCCTCTGGTACGTTGGATCTCCCAACAGAGATCTCCCAACATTCATAGTCCAACCATAAACCCATAGAAATTCCCTCCACATTTTTGTGTGTGTTTGTCTATGACCGTTTGTCTATCCTCCAAACACATAATTATAGAATCTCCAAACATCCTCCTTTCTTCAGTGGTCACCAAACAACCAAGCCCTCTGGTACGTTGGTTATATCTCTCTTTCTCTGTAAATTAATGCAGTACTGCAGTAGCAAATAGAGTTGTGTGGAGCTGTGTTGAGCAACATATGACACAGCAGATAACAGATAGGCATAATGAAGCCAGCTAGGTTGTTTCTGCTCCTCACCTCCCAAACTCCTCATCAGCTCAACCCACAGGGGGTCGGGTTATATCTCCTCCAGGGAAGGAGAGAAGGGCTAGGCCTCTGGGGCGGAGAGAGGGAAGGAGAGACGGCTAGAGAAAGCGAAACACACCAAGAGAGGGCTAGAGAGAGAGGGAAGGAGAGAGGGAAAGAGAGAGAGGGAAGGAGAGAGGGCTAGAGAGGGTGGGAAAGAGAGAGGGATATCTCCACCATACCAAGAGGTTAGATCTCCTGAAACAGAGGGAAAGATTGGAGATAATCCTGTCATAGAGAGATGGAAGAAAGGAGAGAGATGGAAGAAATTTAGAGAAGGAAATGTGAATAGAGGAAAAGAGAGATGGTTTTATAAATGAGAGAGAGAGGAAATCCTGAGAGAGATGGGAAATAAAGAGTGTTGAGGAATGAGAGTCATAAAGGTGGGAGTTTTATAAAGGAGTTGAGAGAGGGAGGAAAGAAGTGAGAGGGTTTTATAAAGGTGTTGGAAGAGATCCTGTCAGGAAAGGTGTCATGACCTGTTTTATAAAGGTGAGATGGAATAATCCTGTCATAAAGGTGTCAGAGACCTGTTTTATAAAGGTGTTGTGAATAATCCGAGAGAGCGTGGGATAAAGGTGAGACCTGTTTTATAAAGGTGTTGGAATGATCCTGGAAAGATGAGGAGAGTTTTATAAAGGGTTGAGAAGAGTCAGAAAGGAGTCATGACCTGTTTTATGGGGTGAGGAGATGAGAGAAGGAGTCTGAGCGTGGGAGTGAGGAGAGAGAGAAAGGAGAGGATGTGGGAGTGAGGAGAGAGAGAATCTCCGTGGGAGTGAGGATTCATAGTCCAGACCAGTAGGAGAGAGAGAAGGAGAGAGCGTGGGAGTGAGGAGAGAGATTTTTGGTGTGAGGAGAGAGAGAAGGAGAGTTTGTCTAGAGAGAGACAGTTTGTCTAGAGAGATAATTATAGAATCGTGGGATCCTCCTTTCTTCAGTAGTCTAAGATTAGGATATCTCTCTTTCTCTGTAAATTGAGGAGTAGAGAAGGAGAGATTGTGGGAGCTGAGAGCAACATATGACAGCAGATAGGAGATAGGCATGGAAGCCAGCTAGGAGAGAGAGATCAGGAGAGAGGGGGTCGGGAGAGAGGGAAGAGAGAGGGGAGAGAGAGGGCGGAGAGAGCGAAGGGAGACGGAGAGAGAGAGAAGGAGAGAGCGGGAGTGAGGAGAGGGAAGAGAAGGGAGAGAGAGAGAGGGAGAGAGGGGAGAGAGAGAAGGAGAGAGGGTGGGAGTGAGGAGAGGAGAAGGAGAGAGCGTGGGAGAGAGAGAGAAGGAGAGAGCGTGGGAGTGAGGAGAGAGAGAAGAGAGAGAGAGGGAGTGAGGAGAGAGAGAAGGAGAGAGATGGGAGAAGATGAGAGAGAGAGAAAGGAGAGAGATGGGAGAAAGGAGAGAGAGAAGGAGAGAGAGAGAGGGGAGTGAGAGAGAGAGAGAGGGAGAGAGAAGGAGAGAGTGAGGGAGGAAAGAGAGAGAGAGGGAGGAAAGGATGAGGGAGTGAGGAAAGAGAGGAGGAGAGCGTGGGAGTGAGGAGAGAGAGAAGAGAGAGTGTAGGGAGTGAGGAGAGAGAGAAGGAGAGAGTGTGGGAGTGAGGAGAGAGAGAGAAGGAGAGAGCATGGGAGTGAGGAGAGAGAGAAGGAGAGAGCGTGGGAGTGAGGAGAGAGAGAAGGAGAGAGCGTGGGGAGGAGAGAGAGAAGGAGAGAGAGAGGAGAGAGAGAAGGAGAGAGTGTGGGAGTGAGGAGAGAGAGAAGGAGAGAGTGTGGGAGTGAGGAGAGAGAGAAGGAGAGAGTGTGGGAGTGAGGAGAGAGAGAAGGAGAGAGTGTGGGAGTGAGGAGAGAGAGAAGGAGAGAGTGTGGGAGTGAGGAGAGAGAGAAGGAGAGAGCGTGGGAGTGAGGAGAGAGAGAAGGAGAGAGTGGGGAGAGGAGAGAGAGAAGGAGAGAGTGTGGGAGTGAGGAGAGAGAGAAGGAGAGAGCGTGGGAGTGAGGAGAGAGAGAAGGAGAGAGTGTGGGAGTGAGGAGAGAGAGAAGGAGAGAGCGTGGGAGTGAGGAGAGAGAGAAGGAGAGAGCGTGGGAGTGAGGAGAGAGCTAGAGAGGATGGAAAAATACCTCCTAGCTGTGTCACAGCTATTCTACACGCAGCATGTAGAGGGTTACATAACACAACAGAGATGAAAGACTTCTGAATGCCAAGAAAACAAGTACTAAAGGGTTACCCTCCTATATCTTTCTCTCATAGAAACAGAACAGTGACCCTATTAAACACAAAAGTACATTGGCAACTCATCCCGCGGTATTCAGCACTGCCAAAATACAAGTACCCTGTTTTTAAACCAGTCGCAATAGAACACGATAATATTTGAGTGATCAATATCGATGTTGGAAAATGGCCCTGAATATTGTTACTTTAATACCTTTATAAAGTTCCCCGGGTTTGGTTTCATCCTCTCCTCTACCTGTCAAGACACAGACAATATGAAGAACCTTTTAGAAAATGGTCCACAGATGATCACAGTTCATTATAACAGTATATGAGGTTTAAGCTCTGATTGCAAAGGTGTTTCAAACACACAAGTCCCTGTTTTTCTCCCTGGGTTTATTCTAGTTGTTCATACTACTTGGTGTTTAGTGGAGCCTCACACTCATAAATCCCATTCCTTTATCCGTACCACTATCTGGAGTCCACCAGAAATACAGTATTATAATGCATTTCTCAGTCGTTTCCTTGGGCAGTCAGAAGAATATGGAACTCTGAAAGAGCCTTTCCACAGCTAGGATTTCCATTCCATTTTGTTGCCAATGTTCTCCTCTACAATTCAAGTCTCTCTCCACACAAACATTCTGAGCAAACAGCAATCTTACTTTGAGCCTGAGATAGATAACAGGGAAACAGGGAGAGAGGAGTTGATTATTATGCCATGAAGCATTGCATCTCTTTATCTCTGAAGCCACTGCAATTTTATAACACGTTGAATAAAATATGAACTACTGCTGTCTCGCTAATTACATTTTCTTAATCTGTTAAAGACGTTTTGGTTAAGTTTGTGTTATTCTGTTTCTGTTTCTCTCTCTTATACCTGTCTGTCTGTCTCTCTCTCTCTCTCTCTCTCTCTCTCTCTCTCTCTCTCTCTCTCTTTCTCTCCGTCTCTCTGTCTCTCTGTCCTCTCTCTGTCTCTCTGTCTCTCTCTCTCTGTCTCTCTGTCTCTCTCTCTCTCTCTCTCTCTCTCTCTCTCTCTCTGTCTCTCTCTCTCTCTCTCTCTGTCTCTCTCTCTCTGTCTCTCTCTCTCTCTCTCTCTCTCTCTGTCTCTCTGTCTCTCTCTCTCTCTCTCTCTCTCTGTCTCTCTCTCTCTCTCTCTCTCTGTCTCTCTCTCTCTGTCTCTCTGTCTCTCTGTCTCTCTCTCTGTCTCTCTGTCTCTCTCTCTCTCTCTCTCTATCTGTCTGTCTCTGTCTCTCTCTCTCTCTCTCTCTCTCTCTCTCTCTCTCTCTCTCTCTCTCTCTCTCTCTCTCTCACAGAATGATGCCAACTCCATGGAGGAAATTAAAATGTTTATCCGGAATGAAGTATTGCGGTTGTTTGAAGGTACAGCTGTTACGTCTGAATCCTAACTTGTTGTCGACCCAATTTATCCTTCAGGGGTCCTTTGTTTTCTCCTCTTTTAAGGATTTCAGGATTTCTAAATCGGGGGAATCTAAATTGGATATTGTTGCCTTAGTTCTTCAGGAAGTAAAAGAGTCCCAAGTAAAAGAACAGTTCATGCTGGGTGAAGGTAATTTATTGTTCTGCCACTGTGTTGTGATATTGAATGGCAGAGTGGTATGCAAGCCTCAGTTTAGTACATATCCTAACTAACTACGGCAGCGTAGCCTAGTGGTTAGAGCGTTAGACTAGCAACCGGAAGGTTGCGAGTTCAGTCCCCTGAGCTGACAAGGTACAAATCTGTCGTTCTGCCCCTGAACAGGCAGTTAACCCACTGTTCCCAGGCCGTCATTGAAAATAAGAATATGTTCTTAACTGACTTGCCTGGTTAAATAAAGGTTAAAAAATAATAATGAGCTACCATATCACCTATTCTACCGTTTTATGTTTTCTGATACAGAATTTCAATTTGAGAGCTTAGGCCTGTAAGG
Organism: Oncorhynchus keta; assembly: GCF_023373465.1. Lineage (NCBI taxonomy): Eukaryota > Metazoa > Chordata > Actinopteri > Salmoniformes > Salmonidae > Oncorhynchus > Oncorhynchus keta. Next base: position 57,356 of record NW_026289345.1, read on the forward strand.
TTCTGTCTGAGTTATGGACATATCGTTGTTCTGTTCAATGTTTTCTACCTATATATTAGTCTAAATAGCCCAATTCAGGTTGTTCAATTCAAAATAATAAAATATACAAATTGCTGACACCATTCAAACCAATGAGGGTTTGGAACTTTAAAGCCAATTATCTCGGAATCATCTTTTTGCAGATAGAACCTTATAGTCACAAGCTCTTGAATTGTCTATCACTTGCAGAGAGTGTTGGTATATTATCAAGTCAAATCAAATGTTATTAGTCACATGTGCCGAATACAACAGGTGTAGACGTTACAGTGAAATGCTTATTTTACCAATAATGCAGTTTTAAAAAATATGGATAAGAATAAGAAATAAAAGTAACAAGTAATTAAAGAGCAGCAGTAAAATAACAATAGCGAGACTATATTCAGGGGGATACCGGTACAGAGTCAATGTGCAGGGACACCGGTTAGTTGAGGTAATATGTACATTTAGGTAGAGTTATTAAAGTGACTATGTATAGATGATAACAACAGAGAGTAGCAGCGGTGGGAAAAGGGGGGCCAATGCAAATAGTCTGGGTAGCCGTTTTATCAGGAGTCTTATGGCTTGGGGGTAGAAGTTCTTTAGAAGCCGCTTGGACCTAGACTTGGCCCTCCGGCACCGCTTGCCGTGCGGTAGCAGAGAGAACAGTCTATGAATAGGCTGGCTGGAGTCTTTGACAATTGTTAGGGCCTGGTATAGAGGTCCTGGATGGCAGGAAGCTTGGCCCAAGTGATGTACTGGGCCGTTCGCACTAGCCTCTGAAGTGCCTTGCAGTCGTAGGCCGAGCAGTTACCGTACCAGGCAGTGATGCAACCAGGATGCTCTCGATGGTGGAGCTGTAGAACCTTTTGAGGATCTGGGGACCCATGCTAAATCTTTTCAGTCTCCTGAGGGGGAATAGGTTTTGTCGTGCCCTCTTCACGACTGTCTTGATGTGCTTGGACCATGTTATTTTGTTGGTGATGTGGACACCAAGGAACTTGAAGCTCTCAACCTGCTCCACTGCAGCCCCGTCGATGAGAATGGGGGCGTGCTCGGTCCTCTTTTTCCTGTAGTCCACAATCATTTCCTTAGTCTTGATCACATTGAGGGAGAGGTTGTTGTCCTGGCAGTTGTCCACACTGCCAGGTCTCTGACCTCCTCCCTATAGGCTGTTTCATCGTTGTCGGTGATCAGGCCTACCACTGTTGTGTCATCGGCAAACTTAATGATGGTGTTGGAGCCGTGCCTGGCCATGCAGTCATGAGTGAACAGTGAGTGCAGGAGGGGATGAGCACCCACCCCTGAGGGGCCCCTGTGTTGAGGATCAGCGTGGCGGATGTGTCGTTACCTATCCTTCCCACCTGGGACCAGCCCGTCAGGAAGGCCAGGATCCAGTTGCAGAGGGAGGTGTTTAGTCCCAGGGTCCTTTGCTTATTGATGAGCTTTGAGGGCACTATGGTGTTGAACGCTGAGCTGTAGTCAATTAACAGCATTGTCACATAGGGTTTCCTTTTGTCCAGGTGGGAAAGGACACTGTGGAGTGCAATAGAGATTGCATCATCTGTGGATCTGTTTGGGCAGTATGCAAATTGGAGTGGGTTTAGGATTTCTGGGATAATGGTGTTGATGTGAGCCATGACCAGCCTTTCAAAGCACGTCATGGCTACAGATGTGAGTGCTACGAGTCGGTAGTCATTTAGGCAGGTTACCTTAGTGTTCTTGGGCACGGGGACTATGGTGGTCTGCTTAAAACATGTTGGTATTACAGACTCGGACAGGGAGAGGTTGAAAATGTCAGTGAAGACACTTGCCAGTTGGTCAGTGCATGCTCACAGTACACGTCCTGGTAATCTGTCTGGCCCCACGGCCTTGTGAATGTTGACCTATTTAAAGGTCTTACACACATCGGCTGCAGAGAGCGTGATCACACAGTCTTCCAGAACAGCTGGTGCTCTCATGCATGTTTCAGTGTTATTTGCCTCGAAGCGAGCATAGAAGTAGTTCAGCTGGTAGGCTCGTGTCACTGGGCAACTCTCGGCTGTGCTTCCCTTTGTAATCTGTAACGGTTTGCAAGCCCTGCCACATCCGACGAGCATCAGAGCCGGTGTAGTACGATTCCATCGTTGTCCTGTATTGAAGCTTTGCTTGTTTGATGGTTCGTCGGAGGGCATAGAGGGATTTCTTATGAGCTTCCAGGTTAGAGTCCTGCTCCTTGAAAGTGGCAGCTCTAGCCTTTAGCTCAGTGCGGATGTTGCCTGTAATCCATGGCTTCTGGTTGGGGTATGTACGTACGGTCACTGTGGAGGACGTCGTCGTCGATGCACTTATTGATGAAGCCAATGACTGATGTGGTGTTCTCCCAGAACATATTCCAGTCTGTGATGCAAAACAGTCCTGTAGTTCAGTATCTGCTTCATCTGACCACTTTTTTATTGATCTAGTCACTGGTGCTTCCTGCTTTAATTTTTGCTTGTAGGCAGGAATCAGGAGGATAGAATTATGGTCAGATTTACCAAATGGAGGGCGAGGGAGAGACTTGTATGCGTCTCTGTGTGTGGAGTAAAGGTGGTCCAGAGTTGTTTTCCTTCTGGTTGTACATTTAACATGCTGATCTAAATTTTTGAAAACGGATTCAAGTTTCCCTGCGTTAAAGTCATCGGCTATTAGGAGCTCTGGGTGAGCGTTTTCTTGTTTGCTTATGGCGTAATACAGCTCATTCAATGCTGTCTTAGTGCCTCAGTCTGTGGTGATATGTAAACAGCTACAACAAATACACATGAAAACTCTCTAAGTAGATTGTGTGGTCTACAGCTTATCATGAGATACACTACCTCAGGCGAGCAATAGCTTGAGACTTCCTTAGATATCGTGCCCCAAGCTGTTATTCCTAACCAGCCAGCTGTATGTTGATAGTGTCGTCTTTCAGCCACGGCTCCGTGAAGCATAAGATATTACAGTTTTGAATGTCCTTTGGTAGTTTAATCTTGCGCGTAGGTCATCTATTTTATTCTCCAAAGATTTCACGTTTGCTAGCAGAATGGAAGGAAGTGGCGGATTATTTCGATTGCCTACGAATTCTCCGAAGACAGCGTGTCGCCCCGTGGGCCCTCTGGCCCCTTTATATCTGCCTACGAATTCTCCGAAGACAGCGTGTCCCCCCGTGGGCCCTCTGGCCCCTTTATATCTGCCTACGAATTCTCCGAAGACAGCGTGTCCCCCCGTGGGCCCTCTGGCCCCTTTATATCTGCCTACGAATTCTCCGAAGACAGCGTGTCGCCCCGTGGGCCCTCTGGCCCCTTTATATCTGCCTACGAATTCTCCGAAGACAGCGTGTCCCCCCGTGGGCCCTCTGGCCCCTTTATATCTGCCTACGAATTGTCAGAAGACAGCGTGTCACCCCGTGGGCCCTCTGGCCCCTTTATATCTGCCTACGAATTGTCAGAAGACAGCGTGTCCCCCCGTGGGCCCTCTGGCCCCTTTATATCTGCCTTTTCTTCACGCAAATCACAGGGATCTGGGCCTGTTCCCGAGAAGCAGTATATCGTTCACGTCGTTAAAGGAAAAAATAGATTCTGCCAGTCCGTGGTGAGTAATCACGGTCCTGATGTCCAGAAGTTATTTTTCGGTCGTAAGAGACGGTAGCGGCAATGTACAAAATAAGTTAAAAAACAAGTTACAAACAACGCAAATAAACTAACAAAAAAACACAATCGGTTGGGGACACATAAAACGCCAGCCTTCTTCCCCGGCACCATTGTTACAATGATACAGAATGTGAATCTATCACTTGCAGAGAGTGTTGGTATTATTATGATACAGAATGTGAATTGTCTATCACTTGCAGACATTGTTGGTATTATTGTAATACAGAATTTTTATGTCACTCGCCAGAGAGACTATCAAGCCATGCCATGCAGAAGACGCCGGCGGCCATTTTAGCGGCGCAGGTTCGACAGGGTTCTCCCGGTCCCCCTGGCAACGACGGATCCCCAGGGTCTCCGGGGGAAGAAGGCCCCCCCGGCCCTCAAGGTAAGAACCACAGGCTGCTAAAACCACTGGAGACATAAAGTAATGCTCCTCCACACTCTGTCTCACACCAGCATAATAGATACCCTTCTCTTCAATTGTCATCTCTTCTGCTCTACCCTAATCTGCTCTGCTCTACTCTGCTCTGCTCTACTCTACTGTGCTCTACTCTACTGTGCTCTACTCGGTTCTACTCTATTCTGTTATATTCTACTCTATTCTGTTCAATTCTACTCTATTCTGTTCTATTCTACTCTATTCTGTTCAATTCTATTCTATTCTATTCTACTCTACTCTACTCTTCTATTCTATTCTACTCTATTCTGTTCAATTCTACTCTATTCTGTTCTATTCCATTCTACTCTACTCTTCTTTTCTCTTCTTGTTTTCTTTTATACTACTCTTCAATTTTTATCTAATCTGCTCTGCTCTATTCTACTCTACTCTGCTCTGCTCTATTCTATTCTGCTCTGCTCTGCTCTGCTCTGCTCTGCTCTAATCTACTGTGCTCTACTCTACTCTATTCTACTCTATTCTATTCTTCTCCACTCTACTCCTCTCCACTCCTATTCTCTCCTCTCCTCTCTTCTCCACTCTACTCCTCTCCACTCCTATTCTCTCCTCTCCTCTCTTCTCCTCTCCACTCCTCTCTACCACCTCTCTCCACTCCTCTCCACTTCTCTCCACCCCTCTCCTCTCCTCTCTTCTCCACTCCACTCCTATCTTCTCCTCTCCACTCCTGTCTACCACCCCTCTCCTCTCCACTCCTCTCCTATCCACTTCCCTCCACTCCACTTCACTCCTCTCTACCACCTCTTCACTCCTCTCCTATCCACTTCCCCCCACTCCTCTCCTCTCCACTCCACTCCACTTCACTCCACTTCCCTCCACTCCACTCCACTCCTCTCCTCTCCACTCCTCTCCATCCACTCCTCTCCTATCCACTTCCCCCCACTCCACTTCACTCCTCTCCACTCCTCTCCCCTCCACTCCTCTCCACTCCTCTCTACTCCTCTCCACTCTGACCACATCTGCTACACTATAACCTGACCTGAAGTAATACATAACAGCCTTTAATAGAGCTCAAGGCTACTTTTTGAATGAAGGGAAGTTGTGTGCAGGTGTATTCATGGGTTATTACTGAGTTGGTGGTGTACTTTAGCTCACCTGAGTACCTGCCTTCAAGCCAGTAGCAGGAGAGCTCAGGTCACTGAGTTGGTGGTGTACTTTAGCTCACCTGAGTACCTGCCTTCAAGCCAGTAGCAGGAGAGCTCAGGTCACTGAGTTGGTGGTGTACTTTAGCTCACCTGAGTACCTGCCTTCAAGCCAGTAGCAGGAGAGCTCAGGTCACTGAGTTGGTGGTGTACTTTAGCTCACCTGAGTACCTTCCTTCAAGCCAGTAGCAGGAGAGCTCAGGTCACTGAGTTGGTGGTGTACTTTAGCTCACCTGAGTACCTGCCTTCAAGCCAGTAGCAGGAGAGCTCAGGTCACTGAGTTGAAACAAAAAGGATCTTACAATCTAAATAGAATCAACAATGTAGCTTCCCATATCCAAAGACACTGTAGTTCTCTGTTGTGATGGAGACAGAAGGAAGAGAAAAGTACTACTCTTTTAGGGAAGATGTGTTGCTGAAACAAGAGAGTGAGATAAAGAAGTACTACTCCTTTAGGGAAGATGTGTTGCTGAAACAAGAGAGTGAAATAAAGAAGTACTACTCCTTTAGAAAAGATGTGTTGCTGAAACAAGAGAGTGAGATAAAGAAGTACTACTCTTTTAGGGAAGATGTGTTGCTGAAACAAGAGAGTGAAATAAAAGTACTACTCTTTTAGAAAAGATGTGTTGCTGAAACAAGAGAGTGAAATAAAAGTACTACTCTTTTAGAAAAGATGGGTTGCTGAAACAAGAGAGTGAGGAGAATTGGAAAATATATATTTGCTTTCTTTCAGAGGTTGTTTGTGTGAACGTCTGGGGGATTCAATGAAAGTGAATGGACACTACTGTGCTGTAAGGATTCGTAGGTATTTCTCTCCTGCTAGCCAGATATATCAATACAGACTGAAGGGATGAGAGGGAGAGAAGGGGGTAAGGAAAGGAGGAGTGTGGTGCTGTTGGTGATCAACATAGCTGAGCCGTCTCTCTCTCTCTCTCTCTCTCTCTCTCTCTCTCTCTCTCTCTCTTTTTGTCTTTCTTTTTTTTCTCTCTCTCGCTCTTTCTCTCTGTGATAATATGAAGACAAATGAAGAATTGGGAGGAGAATAAGAGAAAGTAATATCAGTTTGGACAGAAAAGAGCACCACGATTGATACCTCACTCCTCTCAACTCCAGGAAAAACAAAGCTCTGGTAAAATGTAAAAGGAAAGGAGCGAGGGAGAGAGAGAGGGTGGAGAGTGGACATCCTTTGTCAAACCCTGGGCAACTCTCTGACTGCTCAGCTCACACAAACAACCTCCTTCATCAATAACGACTCTCTGACTGCTCAGCTCACACAAACACACTCCTACATCAATAACAATTTGATTTGCTACCTCTATAAGACATTGAATAGAATTACCTAGTATGCTGCGCCCACTGTGCAATCTCTTCTAGTTCCTGTTGTAAGAGCCATGCAGGTTCTAGTGATGAATTATACTGCTAAACATATAGGTGCTTTGCGGTTCCATGTAGATCCCGTTTGAGAGCCATGTTTATGAAGAGAGTCATCGATTGAACCCTTTTTGGTTCAATATAGTACCATCTCTTCTAGCAGTGTCATGTGTCCTAATGTGTTGGTCCTTATGTCTTAGAGCAGGGGTGGGCAGCTCCAGTCCTCCAGGCCCTGGTTGGTCTCACACTTTTTCTCCATCCCTAGCAAACACAGCTGATTAATCACCTGGCATTCTAAACTGAAGATCATGACCAGGTGATTATTAGAGTCAGGTGTGTTAGCTGGGGCTGGAGTGAAAACTGTGACCCCAATCAGGCCCTGGAGGACTGGAGCTGCCCAACCCTGTCTTAGAGCAGGGGCATCTAGCTACCTCACAGTGTTCCGTTTATCTAACTACCAGTGTTAACGATACAGTATAACTGACTACGAGTAAGATCATATGCGGCTGTCAATTACAATGTAACTACCAAGTGAATGTACTTAATCTAATGTGTCTAGACCACGTTTCCCAAACTGGGGCCTGGGGACCCCAAGGGGTGCATGTTTTGGTTTATGCCCTAGTACTACACAGCTGATTCAAATAGGGCAAACACCAAAACGTGCACCCGTTAGGGTCCCCAGGACCCAGTTTGGGAAACGCTGGTCAAGGCTAATCGTATTCATCATATTAAGTAACACTCAGAATTCAACTGACCTGTTTCTATTGCTTTAATGGTTTTCCCTGTTTGATTTGATATGCTTCAATGTCCTGTCTGGTTTATTTGATATGCTTCAATGTCCTGTCTGGTTTATTTGATATGCTTCAATGTCCTGTCTGGTTTATTTGATATGCTTCAATGTCCTGTCTGGTTTATTTGATATGCTTCAATGTCCTGTCTGGTTTATTTGATATGCTTCAATGTCCTGTCTGTTTATTTGATATGCTTCAATGTCTTGTCTGTTTATTTGATATGCTTCAATGTCCTGTCTGGTTTATTTGATATGCTTCAATGTCCTGTCTGGTTTATTTGATATGCTTCAATGTCCTGTCTGGTTTATTTGATATGCTTCAATGTCCTGTCTGGTTTATTTGATATGCTTCAATGTCCTGTCTGGTTTATGCTTCAATGTCCTGTCTGGTTTATTTGATATGCTTCAATGTCCTGTCTGGTTTATTTGATATGCTTCAATGTCCTGTCTGGTTTATTTGATATGCTTCAATGTCCTGTCTGTTTATTTGATATGCTTCAATGTCTTGTCTGTTTATTTGATATGCTTCAATGTCCTGTCTGGTTTATTTGATATGCTTCAATGTCCTGTCTGTTTATTTGATATGCTTCAATGTCTTGTCTGTTTATTTGATATGCTTCAATGTCCTGTCTGGTTTATTTGATATGCTTCAATGTCCTGTCTGGTTTATTTGATATGCTTCAATGTCCTGTCTGTTTATTTGATATGCTTCAATGTCCTGTCTGGTTTATTTGATATGATTCAATGTCCTGTCTGTTTATTTTATATGATTCAATGTCCTGTCTGTTTATTTGATATGCTTCAATGTCCTGTCTGTTTATTTGATATGATTCAATGTCCTGTCTGGTTTATTTGATATGATTCAATGTCCTGTCTGTTTATTTGATATGATTCAATGTCCTGTCTGTTTATTTGATATGCTTCAATGTCCTGTCTGTTTATTTGATATGATTCAATGTCCTGTCTGTTTATTTGATATGCTTCAATGTCCTGTCTGTTTATTTGATATGCTTCAATGTCCTGTCTGGTTTATTTGATATGCTTCAATGTCCTGTCTGTTTATTTGATATGATTCAATGTCCTGTCTGTTTATTTGATATGCTTCAATGTCCTGTCTGGTTTATTTGATGTGATTCAATGTCCTGTCTGGTTTATTTGATGTGATACAAATAATTATTTGTTGGGAAAATCAAGAGGAAAATGTTTGTCTCTTGGGGTAAATCGTTAAGAAATTCAACAACTTTTTAATCCTGCCGTTGTAGACTTGTGCCTCCTCTACTCCACTCGGCGAGAGAGAGAGAGAGAGAGAGAGAGAGAGAGAGAGAGAGAGAGAGAGAGAGAGAGAGAGAGAGAGAGAGAGAGAGAGAGAGAGAGAGAGAGAGAGAGAGAGAGAGAGAGAGAGAGAGAGAGAGAGAGAGAGAGAGAGACAGAGAGAGAGAGAGAGAGAGAGAGAGAGAGAGAGAGAGAGAGAGAGAGAGAGAGAGAGAGAGAGAGTTTGTGCTAATATTTTCTCATTATGTCTGTCATCCTCCACTGGAGAGCATCTCTCCTCTGGAATATCCAATTTGACTTCCTCTCCAATGTGCCAAAATGAAGAGTTTATGAAGAAAAATAACCTCTCTGCAGGATCCACCCTCTCTTGTTGACTCATGGTTGTGATATGACTTGGGTCTGTGATCTGTCAAACTATTGAAGTACATCCATAGACATAGATCCATGGATACAGTCTCCAGATGATGTTAATTGTAGCGATGGGGGATTAGGGGGTTTGTAGATGTTCTTACATAACTTTGTCACTGTTTGATGTTATTGGGTCATCTTTGACATTTATTTAACATTTTTTGACTTTTGTCACTATTTTTTTTTTTACCTCTGTCACTGCGTTTTTAACTTTGATTGTATTTTCTAAGACATTATTGTCTTTCTTCCCGTACACATGTACCATGTTGAAGATTTATAAACCCATCATGCTTGTTTTACGTTGCCATTTATTTGGCCGGTTTGCCATATTCCCATTGTGTATTACACCCTGCCATACATCTTGGGTTTGTTCATTGTTTTGTTTTGTTTTATCTAATATATTCGATGCACTAAGCATTTGCACCTGCTATTTCAGAGACAGTAAAAAACACATAAAAGCTAATAAAACGAATACAGTCAGTAGCCAGCAGGTATGAATGCATTACTTATATTGTAAAGCCATGAGGCAGGTGTGGATGCATTAATTATATTGTAAAGCCATGAGGCAGGTGTGGATGCATTAATTATATTGTAAAGCCATGAGGCAGGTGTGGATGCATTAATTATATTGTAAAGCCATGAGGCAGGTGTGGATGCATTAATTATATTGTAAAGCCATGAGGCAGGTGTGGATGCATTAATTATATTGTAAAGCCATGAGGCAGGTGTGGATGCATTAATTATATTGTAAAGCCATGAGGCAGGTGTGGATGCATTAATTATATTGTAAAGCCATGAGGCAGGTGTGGATGCATTAATTATATTGTAAAGCCATGAGGCAGGTGTGGATGCATTAATTATATTGTAAAGCCATGAGGTGGATGCATTAATTATATTGTAAAGCCATGAGGCAGGTGTGGATGCATTAATTATATTGTAAAGCCATGAGGCAGGTGTGGATGCATTAATTATATTGTAAAGCCATGAGGCAGGTGTGGATGCATTAATTATATTGTAAAGCCATGAGGCAGGTGTGGATGCATTAATTATATTGTAAAGCCATGAGGCAGGTGTGGATGCTTAGTGAATCAGCCACTAAGTACAGTCTACAGTTCTCTTTCCAGCATCCAGGCAGTTTCTTAATCACTGTCATTTACACAGCAGTGTCCCCCTGGCTCTCTGTGCTGCTTTCTGTTGGTCAATGAAGCTGGGAAACACAATGCTGCTTGTCAATGTATGTGTAGGATGTCGACCCCCTCAGTGGATCAGTACTTCATATCCTCTTCATCCCCGTGGGCCCCCTCAGTGGATCAGTATGTCATATCCTCTTCATCCCCATGGGCCCATGCAGTGGATCAGTATGTCATATCCTCTTCATCCCCATGGGCCCATGCAGTGGATCAGTATGTCATATTCTCTTCATCCCCGTGGGCCCCCTCAGTGGATCAGTATGTCATATCCTCTTCATCCCCGTGGGCCCCCTCAGTGGATCAGTATGTCATATCCTCTTCATCCCCGTGGGCCCATGCAGTGGATCAGTATGTCATATCCTCTTCATCCCCGTGGGCCCCCTCAGTGGATCAGTGTGTCATATCCTCTTCATCCCCGTGGGCCCATGCAGTGGATCAGTATGTCATATCCTCTTCCAGTGGATCAGTATGTCATATCCTCTTCATCCCCGTGGGCCCATGCAGTGGATCAGTATGTCATATCCTCTTCATCCCCGTGGGCCCATGCAGTGGATCAGTATGTCATATCCTCTTCATATGGGCCCATGCAGTGGATCAGTATGTCATATCCTCTTCATGGGCCCCAGTGGATCAGTATGTCATATCCTCTTCATCCCCATGGATTATATGCCCATGGGCAGTGGATCAGTATATCATATCCTCTTCATCCCCGTGGGCCCATGCAGTGGATCAGTATGTCATATCCCATGGGCCCATGCAGTGGATCAGTATGTCATATCCTCTTCATCCCCGTGGGCCCATGCAGTGGATCAGTATGTCATATCCTCTTCATCCCCATGGGCCCATGCAGTGGATCAGTATGTCATATCCTCTTCATCCCCGTGGGCCCATGCAGTGGATCAGTATGTCATATCCTCTTCATCCCCATGGACCCATGCAGTGGATCAGTATGTCATATCCTCTTCATCCCCGTGGGCCCATGCAGTGGATCAGTATGTCATATCCTCTTCATCCCCATGGGCCCATGCAGTGGATCAGTATGTCATATCCTCTTCATCCCCATGGGCCCATGCAGTGGATCAGTATGTCATATCCTCTTCATCCCCATGGGCCCATGCAGTGGATCAGTATGTCATATCCTCTTCATCCCCGTGGGCCCATGCAGTGGATCAGTATGTCATATCCTCTTCATCCCCGTGGGCCCATGCAGTGGATCAGTATGTCATATCCTCTTCATCCCCGTGGGCCCATGCAGTGGATCAGTATGTCATATCCTCTTCATCCCCGTGGGCCCATGCAGTGGATCAGTATGTCATATCCTCTTCATCCCCGTGGGCCCATGCAGTGGATCAGTATGTCATATCCTCTTCATCCCCATGGGCCCATGCAGTGGATCAGTATGTCATATCCTCTTCATCCCCGTGGGCCCATGCAGTGGATCAGTATGTCATATCCTCTTCATCCCCGTGGGCCCATGCAGTGGATCAGTATGTCATATCCTCTTCATCCCCGTGGGCCCATGCAGTGGATCAGTATGTCATATCCTCTTCATCCCCATGGGCCCATGCAGTGGATCAGTATGTCATATCCTCTTCATCCCCATGGGCCCATGCAGTGGATCAGTATGTCATATCCTCTTCATCCCCATGGGCCCATGCAGTGGATCAGTATGTCATATCCTCTTCATCCCCATGGGCCCAAGCAGTGAATCAGTATGTCATATCCTCTTCATCCCCGTGGGCCCATGCAGTGGATCAGTATGTCATATCCTCTTCATCCCCGTGGGCCCATGCAGTGGTTTGATGTTTTAAAGGTGAAATCTGTGATTTGTACAGCAATTATTTTTTTTCCATTTTCAATTAATAATTTATAGCCATTGATTCCTAAAGAATGTAAGTTATGAATGCCTCATGAGCTTAGTAGAACTTTCTTACACCGTCAGTGTAATGGTAAACAAACACTGTGTAGCTTCAGAATGTGGTTAAACTGTCATTTTGATCTCCTGGATGGTCAGTTCTTGCATCCATAGCTGCGTCTATGAGTGGTTACATTTATTCAGACACGTCTCTCAGCTGTATACCAACAAAAGTGTCGGGGCTGGAGCATCTGCTTGGTTGTTGTTTGAATGCCGGACTACAGCTTTAAGGTACAGTGTTATTCTTTCCCATGGAATGCTACAGTATGCCGGCTACCTGAGTGAGGGTTGGAGGCACCGTGCGTGTTTGAAAGGAGACTCATGATAGTCTGCTCTGTGTGGAATGTCTCTCTCCAGGAATGCATTTCGGGGCATTTTGCAAGCCCTTTTCTCTCTGAGATGTTCTCTGTCTTGTAAACAGTAGCAGCAGAGCATTTCACAGTTTCCCCTTTGGGCTTGGCTGGACAGCAGTGAAAAACACTGCTTGATACTTCTCTCAGTCAGTGTTTCTGATGGTTTCCCAACCAGCTCTCTGGACCTGAGACTCAGTTACTTTAAGGTGCATTTTGGGGGGAAATGGTTTGCGTCCCAAATGGCATCCTATTCCCTATGTAGTGCTCCACTTTTGACCAGAGCCCTATCAAAAGTAGCTCACTATATAGGGAATATGGGTGCCATTTTGGAGGCAGACCCTGTCTCACTCCCTCCAAGCAACCAACCAACCAGCTCTCTGGTTCTGGGGCTCAGTTACTTGAAGATGCCTTTTGGATAAACCAGTCCTCCAGCTCCTCAGCCCCCCTCACGTTTTGATATTGTTTGTGATCTACATTTGCTATTGCAGTGCTGTTCTATCGGCTAGTTCTCTTATTCTCGCCAGTGCTTGTCATATTATCAACCTGTCTGCATGGAGACATGACAGTTGCATGTGTGTACTGTATGTGTTTGTGAATTTCAATGAGAAAAGAGTACAAAAGGATACTAACTCACTTGTCAGACTCTGAATATGCTTTCATTTCTCTGGCCTGCTTGACCAGCCTCTGTCGTGATGCATAATGTGCATGAGCTTTCACTGTGTTAGGAACCGTCTGTTCAGAATGTAAAATGTAATCATGTATTCAGTATATGTCTAGTTATTCCCCATCCCTATGAAAGGATTTGAAGTAGACACTGTTTCAGGGGGTAAATGGTTGGATGGCTTTTAGTTGGTTAAGAAGTTAGAATTGCTTGTTCAATTCATTACATTTTGGATTCTACCTTTATAAAGTGTGATGTGAAATTCCAGGCAGTGGAAGAAGCTACAGTACCACTTCTAGAGGCAGTTACAGTACCACTTCTAGAGGCAGTTACAGTACCACTTCTAGAGGAAGTTACAGTGCCACTTCTAGAGGCAGCTACAGTACCACTTCTAGAGGCAGTTACAGCACCACTTCTAGAGGAAGTTACAGTACCACTTCTAGAGGAAGTTACAGTGCCACTTCTAGAGGCAGTTACAGTACCACTTCTAGAGGAAGTTACAGTGCCACTTCTAGAGGCAGTTACAGTACCACTTCTAGAGGCAGTTACAGCACCACTTCTAGAGGCAGTTACAGTACCACTTCTAGAGGAAGTTACAGTGCCACTTCTAGAGGCAGCTACAGTACCACTTCTAGAGGCAGTTACAGTACCACTTCTAGAGGCAGTTACAGTGCCACTTCTAGAGGCAGTTACAGTACCACTTCTAGAGGCAGTTACAGTACCACTTCTAGAGGCAGTTACAGTACCACTTCTAGAGGCAGTTACAGTACCACTTCTAGAGGCAGTTACAGTACCACTTCTAGAGGCAGCTACAGTACCACTTCTAGAGGCAGTTACAGCACCACTTCTAGAGGCAGTTACAGTACCACTTCTAGAGGAAGTTACAGTGCCACTTCTAGAGGCAGCTACAGTACCACTTCTAGAGGCAGTTACAGTACCACTTCTAGAGGCAGTTACAGTACCACTTCTAGAGAGTTACAGTGCCACTTCTAGAGGCAGTTACAGTACCACTTCTTTACAGTGCCACTTCTAGAGGCAGTTACAGTACCAGGCAGTTACAGTACCACTTCTAGAGGAAGTTACAGTGCCACTTCTAGAGGCAGCTACAGTACCACAGTCTAGAGGCAGTTACAGTACCACTTCTAGAGTCGGTTACAGTACCACTTAGAGGCAGTTACAGTACCACTTCTAGAGGCAGGTACCACTTTAGACAGTTACACACCACTTCTAGAGGCAGTTACAGTACCACTTCTAGAGGCAGGTCTCAGTATCACTCTGCTACAGTACCACTTGAGAGGCTTCTTCTAGAGGCAGGTACAGTATCACTTCTAGAGGCAGTTACACTACCACTTCTAGAGGCAGTTACAGTACCACTTCTAGAGGCAGTTACAGTACCTGTTCTAGGGGCAGTTATAGAGGCAGTTACACTACCACTTCTAGAGGCAGTTACAGTACCACTTCTAGAGGCAGTTACAGTACCACTTCTAGAGGCAGTTACAGTACCACTTCTAGAGGCAGTTATAGTACCACTTCTAGAGGCAGTTACAGTACCACTTCTAGAGGCAGTTACAGTACCACTTCTAGAGGCAGTTACAGTACCACTTCTAGAGGCAGTTACAGTACCACTTCTAGAGGCGGTTACAGTACCACTTCTAGAGGCAGTTACAGTACCACTTCTAGAGGCAGTTACAGTACCACTTCTAGAGGCAGTTACAGTACCACTTATAGAGGCAGTTACAGTACCACTTCTAGAGGCAGTTACAGTACCACTTCTAGAGGCAGTTATAGTACCACTTCTAGAGGCAGTTACAGTACCACTTCTAGAGGCAGTTACAGTACCACTTCTAGAGGCAGTTACAGTACCACTTCTAGAGGCGGTTACAGTACCACTTCTAGAGGCAGTTACAGTACCACTTCTAGAGGCAGCTACAGTACCACTTCTAGAGGCAGTTACAGTACCACTTCTAGAGGCAGTTACAGTACCACTTCTAGAGGCAGCTACAGTACCACTTCTTCTAAACGGACCAACCGGTTTTCATAAAATATTGACAGAAGGTTCAGGAAGTCAACTTCATTCCTTTCAGTAAGGTTTCATGCTGATGCTTCTCAGAGCAGGCTTCTTCATCAGAGCACTTGCCATCAGTTTGTTGATATTACATTATTGTTTCTCTCTTCCTATTTCTCCATTAAGAACGTCATTGATGACACAGTGAACACCTTCTTTTGTTGATCCTCCTTCAGGAGAATCTCTGTTTGACTCCTGACTTTGACCCTCTTTGAACAGCGTCTGCATTCCAAATGGCACCCTATTCATTTTATAGTGCACTACTGTTGGCCATAGGGCTCAGGTCAAAACTAGTGCACTACTGTTGGCCACGGGGCTCTGGTCAAAACTAGTGCACTACTGTTCGCCATAGGGCTCTGGTCAAAACTAGTGCACTACTGTTGGCCATAGGGCTCTGGTCAAAACTAGTGCACTACTGTTGGCCACAGGGCTCAGGTCAAAACTAGTGCACTACTGTTGGCCACAGGGCTCTGGTCAAAACTAGTGTACTACTGTTGGCCATAGGGCTCAGGTCAAAACTAGTGCACTACTGTTGGCCATAGGGCTCAGGTCAAAACTAGTGCACTACTGTTGGCCATAGGGCTCAGGTCAAAACTAGTGCACTACTGTTGGCCACAGGGCTCTGGTCAAAACTAGTGTACTACTGTTGGCCACAGGGCTCTGGTCAAAACTAGTGTACTACTGTTGGCCACAGGGCTCTGGTCAAAACTAGTGTACTACTGTTGGCCACAGGGCTCTGGTCAAAACTAGTGCACTACTGTTGGCCACGGGGCTCTGGTCAAAACTAGTGTACTACTGTTGGCCACAGGGCTCTGGTCAAAACTAGTGTACTACTGTTGGCCACAGGGCTCTGGTTAAAACTAGTGTACTACTGTTGGCCACAGGGCTCTGGTCAAAACTAGTGCACTACTGTTGGCCACGGGGCTCTGGTCAAAACTAGTGTACTACTGTTGGCCACAGGGCTCTGGTCAAAACTAGTGTACTACTGTTGGCCACGGGGCTCTGGTCAAAACTAGTGTACTACTGTTGGCCACGGGGCTCTGGTCAAAACTAGTGTACTACTGTTGGCCACGGGGCTCTGGTCAAAACTAGTGTTCTACTTCTGGGAATACGGTGCCATCTGGGATGCAGACAGCATCTTTGCTCTGTTTTTAATTCTTCAGAGACTCTCGCTTGCAGTCAGGCAGGCAGCTCTCTTGCTGTCAGGAAGAGCTATTTCACTCCATAACGCCACACACTTCCAACACACACACACATCCAACACACACACACATCCAACACACACACACACACTTCCGACACACACACACACACACATCCAACACACACAAACACACACACATCCAACACACACACACACTTCTAACACACACAAACACACACACATCCAACACACACACACTTCCAACACACACACACACATCCAACACAGCCGCCGTTGGCTCGGTGTGATGATGCCTGTTTTGACAGCATGCCAGAAGACAGAGTCTGTATCTCAAATGGCACCCTATTCACTATATAGTGCACTACTTTTGACCAGGATTCATAGGGCTCTCGTCAGAAGTAGTGCACTATGTAGGAGAATAGGGTATCATTTGGGATACAGCGAGTGTATTATTATTTAATGACCTGGGATTTCTTTCTGAGCAACATATTTCTACATAAGCTGCAACTACCGTAGTAGTGATACGCCTCACATGAACAGTTACAGTAACTACTGTAGTAGTGATACGCCTCACATGAACAGTTACAGTAACTACTGTAGTAGTGATACGCCTTACATGAACAGTTACAGTAACTACTGTAGTAGTGATACACCTCACATGAACAGTTACAGTAACTACTGTAGTAGTGATACGCCTCACATGAACAGTTACAGTAACTACTGTAGTAGTGATACGCCTCACATGAACAGTTACAGTAACTACTGTAGTAGTGGATACGTCTCACATGAACAGTTACAGTAACTACTGTAGTAGTGATACACCTCACATGAACAGTTACAGTAACTACTGTAGTAGTGATACGCCTCACATGAACAGTTACAGTAACTACTGTAGTAGTGATACGCCTCACATGAACAGTTACAGTAACTACTGTAGTAGTGATACGCCTCACATGAACAGTTACAGTAACTACTGTAGTAGTGGATACACCTCACATGAACAGTTACAGTAACTACTGTAGTAGTGATACGCCTCACATGAACAGTTACAGTAACTACTGTAGTAGTGATACACCTCACATGAACAGTTACAGTAACTACTGTAGTAGTAGATACACCTCACATGAACAGTTACAGTAACTACTGTAGTAGTGATACACCTCACATGAACAATTACAGTAACTACTGTAGTAGTAGATACACCTCACATGAACAGTTACAGTAACTACTGTAGTAGTGGATACACCTCACATGAACAGTTACAGTAACTACTGTAGTAGTGATACACCTTACATGAACAGTTACAGTAACTACTGTAGTAGTGGATACACCTCACATGAACAGTTACAGTAACTACTGTAGTAGTGATACACCTCACATGAACAGTTACAGTAACTACTGTAGTAGTAGATACACCTCACATGAACAGTTACAGTAACTACTGTAGTAGTGATACGCCTCACATGAACAGTTACAGTAACTACTGTAGTACTGGATACACCTCACATGAACAGTTACAGTAACTACTGTAGTAGTGGATACACCTCACATGAACAGTTACAGTAACTACTGTAGTAGTGATACGCCTCACATGAACAGTTACAGTAACTACTGTAGTAGTGATACACCTCACATGAACAGTTACAGTAACTACTGTAGTAGTGATACACCTCACATGAACAGTTACAGTAACTACTGTAGTAGTAGATACGCCTCACATGAACAGTTACAGTAACTACTGTAGTAGTGATACGCCTCACATGAACAGTTACAGTAACTACTGTAGTAGTGATACGCCTCACATGAACAGTTACAGTAACTACTGTAGTAGTGATACACCTCACATGAACAGTTACAGTAACTACTGTAGTAGTGATACACTACATGTTACAGTAACTACTGTAGTAGTGATACGCCTCACATGAACAGTTACAGTAACTACTGTAGTAGTGATACGCCTCACATGAACAGTTACAGTAACTACTGTAGTAGTGATACACCTCACATGAACAGTTACAGTAACTACTGTAGTAGTGGATACACCTCACATGAACAGTTACAGTAACTACTGTAGTAGTGATACGCCTCACATGAACAGTTACAGTAACTACTGTAGTAGTGATACACCTCACATGAACAGTTACAGTAACTACTGTAGTAGTGATACACCTCACATGAACAGTTACAGTAACTACTGTAGTAGTAGATACACCTCACATGAACAGTAACAGTAACTACTGTAGTAGTGATACGCCTCACATGAACAGTTACAGTAACTACTGTAGTAGTAGATACACCTCACATGAACAGTTACAGTAACTACTGTAGTAGTGGATACACCTCACATGAACAGTTACAGTAACTACTGTAGTAGTGATACACCTTACATGAACAGTTACAGTAACTACTGTAGTAGTGGATACACCTCACATGAACAGTTACAGTAACTACTGTAGTAGTGATACACCTCACATGAACAGTTACAGTAACTACTGTAGTAGTAGATACACCTCACATGAACAGTTACAGTAACTACTGTAGTAGTGATACGCCTCACATGAACAGTTACAGTAACTACTGTAGTACTGGATACACCTCACATGAACAGTTACAGTAACTACTGTAGTAGTGGATACACCTCACATGAACAGTTACAGTAACTACTGTAGTAGTGATACACCTCACATGAACAGTTACAGTAACTACTGTAGTAGTGATACACCTCACATGAACAGTTACAGTAACTACTGTAGTACTGGATACACCTCACATGAACAGTTACAGTAACTACTGTAATAGTGGATACACCTCACATGAACAGTTACAGTAACTACTGTAGTAGTAGATACACCTCACATGAACAGTTACAGTAACTACTGTAGTAGTGATACGCCTCACATGAACAGTTACAGTAACTACTGTAGTAGTGATACACCTCACATGAACAGTTACAGTAACTACTGTAGTAGTGATACGCCTCACATGAACAGTTACAGTAACTACTGTAGTAGTGATACGCCTCACATGAACAGTTACAGTAACTACTGTAGTATTGATACACCTCACATGAACAGTTACAGTAACTACTGTAGTAGTGGATACACCTCACATGAACAGTTACAGTAACTACTGTAGTAGTGATACGCCTCACATGAACAGTTACAGTAACTACTGTAGTAGTGATACACCTCACATGAACAGTTACAGTAACTACTGTAGTAGTGATACACCTCACATGAACAGTTACAGTAACTACTGTAGTAGTAGATACACCTCACATGAACAGTTACAGTAACTACTGTAGTAGTGATACGCCTCACATGAACAGTTACAGTAACTACTGTAGTAGTAGATACACCTCACATGAACAGTTACAGTAACTACTGTAGTAGTGGATACACCTCACATGAACAGTTACAGTAACTACTGTAGTAGTGATACACCTCACATGAACAGTTACAGTAACTACTGTAGTACTGGATACACCTCACATGAACAGTTACAGTAACTACTGTAATAGTGGATACACCTCACATGAACAGTTACAGTAACTACTGTAGTAGTAGATACACCTCACATGAACAGTTACAGTAACTACTGTAGTAGTGATACGCCTCACATGAACAGTTACAGTAACTACTGTAGTAGTAGATACACCTCACATGAACAGTTACAGTAACTACTTTAGTAGTGGATACACCTCACATGAACAGTTACAGTAACTACTGTAGTAGTGATACACCTCACATGAACAGTTACAGTAACTACTGTAGTAGTGATACACCTCACATGAACAGTTACAGTAACTACTGTAGTAGTGGATACACCTCACATGAACAGTTACAGTAACTACTGTAGTAGTGGATACACCTCACATGAACAGTTACAGTAACTACTGTAGTAGTAGATACACCTCACATGAACAGTTACAGTAACTACACCTCACATGAACAGTTACAGTAACTACTGTAGTAGTGATACACCTCACATGAACAGTTACAGTAACTACTGTAGTAGTGATACGCCTCACATGAACAGTTACAGTAACTACTGTAGTAGTGATACACCTCACATGAACAGTTACAGTAACTACTGTAGTATTGATACACCTCACATGAACAGTTACAGTAACTACTGTAGTAGTGGATACACCTCACATGAACAGTTACAGTAACTACTGTAGTAGTGATACGCCTCACATGAACAGTTACAGTAACTACTGTAGTAGTGATACACCTCACATGAACAGTTACAGTAACTACTGTAGTAGTGATACACCTCACATGAACAGTTACAGTAACTACTGTAGTAGTAGATACACCTCACATGAACAGTTACAGTAACTACTGTAGTAGTGATACGCCTCACATGAACAGTTACAGTAACTACTGTAGTAGTAGATACACCTCACATGAACAGTTACAGTTACTACTGTAGTAGTGATACGCCTCACATGAACAGTTACAGTAACTACTGTAGTAGTGATACACCTTACATGAACAGTTACAGTAACTACTGTAGTAGTGGATACACCTCACATGAACAGTTACAGTAACTACTGTAGTAGTGATACACCTCACATGAACAGTTACAGTAACTACTGTAGTAGTAGATACACCTCACATGAACAGTTACAGTAACTACTGTAGTAGTGATACACCTCACATGAACAGTTACAGTAACTACTGTAGTAGTGGATACACCTCACATGAACAGTTACAGTAACTACTGTAGTAGTGGATACACCTCACATGAACAGTTACAGTAACTACTGTAGTAGTGATACACCTCACATGAACAGTTACAGTAACTACTGTAGTAGTGATACACCTCACATGAACAGTTACAGTAACTACTGTAGTAGTGGATACACCTCACATGAACAGTTACAGTAACTACTGTAGTAGTGGATACACCTCACATGAACAGTTACAGTAACTACTGTAGTAGTGATACACCTCACATGAACAGTTACAGTAACTACTGTAGTAGTGATACACCTCACATGAACAGTTACAGTAACTACTGTAGTAGTAGATACACCTCACATGAACAGTTACAGTAACTACTGTAGTAGTGGATACACCTCACATGAACAGTTACAGTAACTACTGTAGTAGTGATACACCTCACATGAACATACACCTCACATGAACAGTTACAGTAACTACTGTAGTAGTGATACACCTCACATGAACAGTTACAGTAACTACTGTAGTAGTGACACACCTCACATGAACAGTTACAGTAACTACTGTAGTAGTGATACACCTCACATGAACAGTTACAGTAACTACTGTAGTAGTGATACACCTCACATGAACAGTTACAGTAACTACTGTAGTAGTGGATACGCCCCACATGAACAGTTACAGTAACTACTGTAGTAGTGATACGCCTCACATGAACAGTTACAGTAACTACTGTAGTAGTGATACACCTCACATGAACAGTTACAGTAACTACTGTAGTAGTGGATACACCTCACATGAACAGTTACAGTAACTACTGTAGTAGTGATACGCCTCACATGAACAGTTACAGTAACTACTGTAGTAGTGATACACCTCACATGAACAGTTACAGTAACTACTGTAGTAGTGGATACACCTCACATGAACAGTTACAGTAACTACTGTAGTAGTGGATACGTCTCACATGAACAGTTACAGTAACTACTGTAGTAGTGATACACCTCACATAAACAGTTACAGTAACTACTGTAGTAGTGATACACCTCATATGAACAGTTACAGTAACTACTGTAGTAGTGATACACCTCACATGAACAGTTACAGTAACTACTGTAGTAGTGATACACCTCACATGAACAGTTACAGTAACTACTGTAGTAGTGGATACGCCTCACATGAACAGTTACAGTAACTACTGTAGTAGTGGATACGTCTCACATGAACAGTTACAGTAACTACTGTAGTAGTGATACACCTCACATGAACAGTTACAGTAACTACTGTAGTAGTGGATACACCTCACATGAACAGTTACAGTAACTACTGTAGTAGTGATACGCCTCACATGAACAGTTACAGTAACTACTGTAGTAGTGATACACCTCACATGAACAGTTACAGTAACTACTGTAGTAGTGGATACACCTCACATGAACAGTTACAGTAACTACTGTAGTAGTAGATACACCTCACATGAACAGTTACAGTAACTACTGTAGTAGTGATACACCTCACATGAACAGTTACAGTAACTACTGTAGTAGTGATACACCTCACATGAACAGTTACAGTAACTACTGTAGTAGTGATACACCTCACATGAACAGTTACAGTAACTACTGTAGTAGTGATACACCTCACATGAACAGTTACAGTAACTACTGTAGTAGTGGATACGCCTCACATGAACAGTTACAGTAACTACTGTAGTAGTGGATACGTCTCACATGAACAGTTACAGTAACTACTGTAGTAGTGATACACCTCACATGAACAGTTACAGTAACTACTGTAGTAGTGGATACACCTCACATGAACAGTTACAGTAACTACTGTAGTAGTGGATACGTCTCACATGAACAGTTACAGTAACTACTGTAGTAGTGGATACACCTCACATGAACAGTTACAGTAACTACTGTAGTAGTGGATACGTCTCACATGAACAGTTACAGTAACTACTGTAGTAGTGGATACACCTCACATGAACAGTTACAGTAACTATTGTAGTAGTGGATACACCTCACATGAACAGTTACAGTAACTACTGTAGTAGTGATACACCTCACATGAACAGTTACAGTAACTACTGTAGTATTGGATACGCCTCACATGAACAGTTACAGTAACTACTGTAGTAGTGGATACGCCCCACATGAACAGTTACAGTAACTACTGTAGTAGTGGATACACCTCACATGAACAGTTACAGTAACTACTGTAGTAGTGATACACCTCACATGAACAGTTACAGTAACTACTGTAGTAGTGGATACGCCTCACATGAACAGTTACAGTAACTACTGTAGTAGTGGGTACGCCTCACATGAACAGTTACAGTAACTACTGTAGTAGTGATACACCTCACATGAACAGTTACAGTAACTACTGTAGTAGTGGATACGCCTCACATGAACAGTTACAGTAACTACTGTAGTAGTGATACGCCTCACATGAACAGTTACAGTAACTACTGTAGTAGTGATACACCTCACATGAACAGTTACAGTAACTACTGTAGTAGTGATACACCTCACATGAACAGTTACAGTAACTACTTTAGTAGTGGATACACCTCACATGAACAGTTACAGTAACTACTGTAGTAGTAGATACACCTCACATGAACAGTTACAGTAACTACTGTAGTAGTGGATACGCTCACATGAACAGTTACAGTAACTACTTTAGTAGTGGATACACCTCACATGAACAGTTACAGTAACTACTGTAGTAGTAGATACACCTCACATGAACAGTTACAGTAACTACTGTAGTAGTGATACACCTCACATGAACAGTTACAGTAACTACTGTAGTAGTGATACACCTCACATGAACAGTTACAGTAACTACTGTAGTAGTGATACACCTCACATGAACAGTTACAGTAACTACTGTAGTAGTGATACACCTCACATGAACAGTTACAGTAACTACTGTAGTAGTGGATACGTCTCACATGAACAGTTACAGTAACTACTGTAGTAGTGGATACGCTCACATGAACAGTTACAGTAACTACTTTAGTAGTGGATACACCTCACATGAACAGTTACAGTAACTACTGTAGTAGTAGATACACCTCACATGAACAGTTACAGTAACTACTGTAGTAGTAGATACATCTCACATGAACAGTTACAGTAACTACTGTAGTAGTGATACGCCTCACATGAACAGTTACAGTAACTACTGTAGTACTGGATACACCTCACATGAACAGTTACAGTAACTACTGTAGTAGTAGATACATCTCACATGAACAGTTACAGTAACTACTGTAGTAGTGGATACGTTTCACATGAACAGTTACAGTAACTACTTTAGTAGTGGATACACCTCACATGAACAGTTACAGTAACTACTGTAGTAGTGATACACCTCACATGAACAGTTACAGTAAATACTGTAGTACTGGATACATCTCACATGAACAGTTACAGTAACTACTGTAGTACTGGATACATCTCACATGAACAGTTACAGTAACTACTGTAGTAGTAGATACATCTCACATGAACAGTTACAGTAACTACTGTAGTAGTGGATACGTTTCACATGAACAGTTACAGTAACTACTTTAGTAGTGGATACACCTCACATGAACAGTTACAGTAACTACTGTAGTAGTGATACACCTCACATGAACAGTTACAGTAAATACTGTAGTAGTGGATACGTCTCACAGGAACAGTTACAGTAACTACTGTAGTAGTGATACGCCTCACATGAACAGTTACAGGAACTACTGTAGTAGTGATACACCTCACATGAACAGTTACAGTAACTACTGTAGTAGTGGATACACCTCACATGAACAGTTACAGTAACTACTGTATTAGTGATACGTCTCACATGAACAGTTACAGTAACTACTGTAGTAGTGGATACACCTCACATGAACAGTTACAGTAACTACTGTAGTAGTGGGTACGCCTCACATGAACAGTTACAGTAACTACTGTAGTAGTGATACACCTCACATGAACAGTTACAGTAACTACTGTAGTAGTGGATACGCCTCACATGAACAGTTACAGTAACTACTGTAGTAGTGATACGCCTCACATGAACAGTTACAATAACTACTGTAGTAGTGGATACACCTCACATGAACAGTTACAGTAACTACTGTAGTAGTGATACACCTCACATGAACAGTTACAGTAACTACTGTAGTAGTGGATACGTTTCACATGAACAGTTACAGTAACTACTGTAGTAGTGGATACACCTCACATGAACAGTTACAGTAACTACTGTAGTAGTGATACGTCTCACATGAACAGTTACAGTAACTACTGTAGTAGTGATACGCCTCACATGAACAGTTACAGTAACTACTGTAGTAGTGATACGCCTCACATGAACAGTTACAGTAACTACTGTAGTAGTGGATACACCTCACATGAACAGTTACAGTAACTACTGTAGTAGTGGATACGTCTCACATGAACAGTTACAGTAACTACTGTATTAGTGATACGTCTCACATGAACAGTTACAGTAACTACTGTAGTAGTGGATACACCTCACATGAACAGTTACAGTAACTACTGTAGTAGTGATACGCCCCACATGAACAGTTACAGTAACTACTGTAGTAATGGATACGCCCCACATGAACAGTTACAGTAACTACTGTAGTAAAGGATACGCCTCACATGAACAGTTAAGGTACTCAGATCTCATGACATCAGTTGCCTTGATGAAATAGGCCATCGGGCTTCCTGGAAAACACATAGAGAGGAGTTGAAGGCCATGCAGAGTGTTGAGACTTTTGTGTTGCTGTGATGTTGACAGGGACAGTCCAGTATTGAAAGAGAGAAGCAGCACTGTTGGTACCAGATGTACACTAGAGTATTCAGGCTGCGTAGAGCGTAGAGCAGACATGAGATGACTTATTCCTCACCTCATCATAAACCACTCATCACAAACTCTTTATGCATAAACACATTGGGATTCATCTACCTCTGGTCCTGTTCTCCAAAACCCTGGTCCCAGATCTGTCCAT
This sequence comes from Oncorhynchus keta, assembly GCF_023373465.1. Taxonomy (NCBI): domain Eukaryota; kingdom Metazoa; phylum Chordata; class Actinopteri; order Salmoniformes; family Salmonidae; genus Oncorhynchus; species Oncorhynchus keta. Next base: position 83,515 of record NW_026289345.1, read on the forward strand.
CTCGTTGTATAGCCAACTGGCGTGGTGCTATGTTTGGCATGACAATGACCACAACAGTTGGCAAGGCAACATAAACTGATCTGGAACCAGGCTACCTGTTGCCCTCCTTAGGCTGGGAGTCCAGTCTAGTCTGTTGTCTTAGGCTGGGAGTCCAGTCCAGTCTGTTGTCTTAGGCTGGGTCCAGTCCAGTCTGTTGTCTTAGGCTGGGTCAGTCCAGTCCAGTCTGGTCATTGTCTTGTGTTTCTTTCCAGGGTACAGAGGTCAGAAAGGAGAGAGGGGTCAGCTAGGTCTGGGGATACCAGGAGCTCCAGGTCTGGCAGGACCACCAGGTAACAGCTAGACACCAAACACACACACATGCACGCACGCACACACACGCACACACGCACACACACACACACACACACTGCACACTGCTTTGAAGGAGTGGTGAAATTGTGCTAAGCCCTATAGCCATTGAAGCACAAGAAGGAAAATGTGATGTGAACTTGTAGCAACCATTGTGTTTCGTATGAAGTTATTTCATATTTACACTTGAAACTGATGCTTTATGAAAGGGGGAAAATACCAGTATACCATCATTGTACGGCTGTAGTTGTAGAATCTTACACTTACGTTGGGTAAAACTTTATATCTTGAACCCTCCGTTATAAACTTGTTGTCCTCAGGGCACCATCGAAAATGACACCCTGGTCTCAATGGGCTCCCCTGATTAAATACAAGCAAACATTCATTCAAATAAAAAGCTGACACCAGTGTCATGACTGTTTATAAACTCTGTTATGTCATGTTTATAAACTCTGTTATGTCATGTTTATGACAGTGTAATGTCATGGTTATGACAGTGTAATGTCATGGTTATGACAGTGTAATGTCATGGTTATGACAGTGTAATGTCATGGTTATGAAAGTGTAATGTCATGTTTATGACAGTGTAATGTCATGGTTATGACAGTGTAATGTCATGGTTATGACAGTGTAATGTCATGGTTATGACGGTGTAATGTCATGTTTATGACAGTGTAATGTCATGGTTATGACAGTGTAATGTCATGGTTATGACAGTGTAATGTCATGGTTATGACAGTGTTATGTCATGGTAATGACAGTGTAATGTCATGGTTATGACAGTGTAATGTCATGGTTATGGCAGTGTAATGTCATGGTTATGACAGTGTAATGTCATGGTTATGACAGTGTAATGTCATGGTTATGACAGTGTAATGTCATGGTTATGACAGTGTAATGTCATGGTTATGACAGTGTTATGTCATGTTATGACAGTTATGTCATGTTATGACAGTTATGTCATGTTATGACAGTGTAATGTCATGGTTATGACAGTGTAATGTCATGGTTATGACAGTTATGTCATGTTTATGACAGTTATGTCATGGTTATGACAGTTATGTCATGGTTATGACAGTTATGTCATGTTTATGACAGTGTAATGTCATGGTTATGACAGTGTAATGTCATGGTTATGACAGTTATGTCATGTTTATGACAGTGTAATGTCATGGTTATGACAGTTATGTCATGGTTATGACAGTTATGTCATGGTTATGACAGTTATGTCATGTTTATGACAGTGTAATGTCATGGTTATGACAGTGTAATGTCATGGTTATGACAGTTATGTCATGGTTATGACAGTTATGTCATGGTTATGACAGTGTAATGTCATGGTTATGACAGTGTAATGTCATGGTTATGACAGTGTAATGTCATGGTTATGACAGTGTTATGTCATGGTTATGACAGTGTTATGTCATGGTTATGACAGTTATGTCATGGTTATGACAATTATGTCATGTTTATGACAGTGTAATGTCATGGTTATGACAATTATGTCATGTTTATGACAGTGTAATGTCATGGTTATGACAGTGTAATGTCATGGTTATGACAGTTATGTCATGTTTATAACAGTGTAATGTCATGGTTATGACAGTGTAATGTCATGGTTATGACAGTGTTATGTCATGTTTATGACAGTTATGTCATGGTTATGACAGTGTAATGTCATGGTTATGACAGTGTTATGTCATGTTATGACAGTTATGTCATGTTATGACAGTTATGTCATGTTTATGACAGTGTAATGTCATGGTTATGACAGTGTAATGTCATGTTTATGACACTTATGTCATGTTTATGACAGTGTAATGTCATGGTTATGACAGTGTAATGTCATGGTTATGACAGTGTAATGTCATGTTTATGACAGTGTAATGTCATGGTTATGACAGTGTAATGTCATGGTTATGACAGTGTTATGTCATGTTTATGACAGTGTAATGTCATGGTTATGACAGTGTAATGTCATGGTTATGACAGTGTAATGTCATGGTTATGACAGTGTTATGTCATGGTTATGACAGTGTTATGTCATGGTTATGACAGTTATGTCATGGTTATGACAGTTATGTCATGTTTATGACAGTGTAATGTCATGGTTATGACAGTGTAATGTCATGGTTATGACAGTTATGTCATGTTTATGACAGTGTAATGTCATGGTTATGACAGTGTAATGTCATGGTTATGACAGTGTTATGTCATGTTTATGACAGTTGTGTCATGGTTATGACAGTGTAATGTCATGTTATGACAGTGTTATGTCATGTTATGACTTATGTCATGTTATGACAGTTATGTCATGTTTATGACAGTGTAATGTCATGGTTATGACAGTGTAATGTCATGTTTATGACAGTTATGTCATGTTTATGACAGTGTAATGTCATGGTTATGACAGTGTAATGTCATGGTTATGACAGTGTAATGTCATGGTTATGACAGTTATGTCATGTTTATGACAGTTATGTCATGTTTATGACAGTTATGTCATGTTTATGACAGTGTAATGTCATGGTTATGACAGTGTAATGTCATGGTTATGACAGTGTTATGTCATGTTTATGACAGTTATGTCATGGTTATGACAGTGAAATGTCATGGTTATGACAGTGTTATGTCATGTTATGACAGTTATGTCATGTTATGACAGTTATGTCATGGTTATGACAGTGTAATGTCATGGTTATGACAGTGTAATGTCATGTTTATGACAGTTATGTCATGGTTATGACAGTGTAATGTCATGGTTATGACAGTGTAATGTCATGGTTATGACAGTGTAATGTCATGTTTATGACAGTTATGTCATGGTTATGACAGTGTAATGTCATGGTTATGACAGTGTTATGTCATGTTTATGACAGTTATGTCATGGTTATGACAGTTATGTCATGTTTACGACAGTGTAATGTCATGGTTACGACAGTGTAATGTCATGGTTATGACAGTGTAATGTCATGTTTATGACAGTTATGTCATGTTTATGACAGTGTAATGTCATGGTTATGACATTGTAATGTCATGGTTATGACAGTGTAATGTCATGTTTATGACAGTTATGTCATGGTTATGACAGTGTAATGTCATGGTTATGACAGTGTTATGTCATGGTTATGACAGTGTAATGTCATGTTTATGACAGTTATGTCATGTTTATGACAGTGTAATGTCATGGTTATGACAGTGTAATGTCATGGTTATGACAGTGTAATGTCATGTTTATGACAGTTATGTCATGTTTATGACAGTGTAATGTCATGGTTATGACAGTGTAATGTCATGTTTATGACAGTTATGTCATGGTTATGACAGTGTAATGTCATGGTTATGACAGTGTAATGTCATGGTTATGACAGTGTAATGTCATGGTTATGACAGTGTTATGTCATGTTATGACAGTTATGTCATGTTATGACAGTTATGTCATGTTATGACAGTGTAATGTCATGGTTATGACAGTGTAATGTCATGGTTATGACAGTTATGTCATGTTTATGACAGTTATGTCATGGTTATGACAGGTATGTCATGGTTATGACAGTTATGTCATGTTTATGACAGTGTAATGTCATGGTTATGACAGTGTAATGTCATGGTTATGACAGTTATGTCATGTTTATGACAGTGTAATGTCATGGTTATGACAGTGTAATGTCATGGTTATGACAGTGTAATGTCATGGTTATGACAGTTATGTCATGTTTATGACAGTTATGTCATGTTATGACAGTTATGTCATGTTTATGACAGTTATGTCATGGTTATGACAGTTATGTCATGTTTATGACAGTTATGTCATGTTTATGACAGTTATGTCATGTTTATGACAGTGTAATGTCATGGTTATGACAGTGTAATGTCATGGTTATGACAGTGTAATGTCATGGTTATGACAGTTATGTCATGGTTATGACAGTTATGTCATGTTTATGACAGTGTAATGTCATGGTTATGACAGTGTAATGTCATGTTATGACAGTGTAATGTCATGTTATGACAGTGTTATGTCATGTTATGACAGTTATGTCATGTTATGACAGTTATGTCATGTTTATGACAGTGTAATGTCATGGTTATGACAGTGTAATGTCATGTTTATGACAGTTATGTCATGTTTATGACAGTGTAATGTCATGGTTATGACAGTGTTATGTCATGGTTATGACAGTGTTATGTCATGGTTATGACAGTGTAATGTCATGGTTATGACAGTTATGTCATGTTTATGACAGTGTAATGTCATGGTTATGACAGTGTAATGTCATGGTTATGACAGTGTTATGTCATGTTTATGACAGTTATGTCATGGTTATGACAGTGTAATGTCATGGTTATGACAGTGTAATGTCATGTTATGGCAGTGTTATGTCATGTTATGACAGTTATGTCATGTTATGACAGTTATGTCATGTTTATGACAGTGTAATGTCATGGTTATGACAGTGTAATGTCATGTTTATGACAGTTATGTCATGTTTATGACAGTGTAATGTCATGGTTATGACAGTGTAATGTCATGTTTATGACAGTTATGTCATGGTTATGACAGTGTAATGTCATGGTTATGGCAGTGTTATGTCATGTTTATGACAGTTATGTCATGGTTATGACAGTGTAATGTCATGTTTATGACAGTTATTTAATGTTTATGACAGTGTAATGTCATGGTTATGACAGTGTAATGTCATGTTTATGACAGTTATGTCATGTTTATGACAGTGTAATGTCATGGTTATGACAGTGTAATGTCATGGTTATGACAGTGTAATGTCATGTTTATGACAGTTATGTCATGGTTATGACAGTGTAATGTCATGGTTATGACAGTGTAATGTCATGGTTATGACAGTTATGTCATGGTTATGACAGTGTAATGTCATGGTTATGACAGTTATGTCATGGTTATGACAGTTATGTCATGGTTATGACAGTGTCATGTAGCCCTTATGTCATGGTTATGACAGTGTCATGTAGCCCTCAGTTCATCCTGAGGTCGTTTGATGTTTTCAGTTTAAAAACACTAGTAATTACTAAGCCAACAGAACTAATGAGCAGAGCTACTCATAATGACTCTCTCTTACGCTGAGGTATCAAGCTGACACGAAACAATTAGTATATCATCACTGATAGGGCGGATATAAAAGAAACATACACTTAAATCTCTTATTTCCATTTGATCAACTCTCTCCCTTTTCAGCATGATCTCAAAGAGATTCTTCTCTGCCGGGAGCAAAGCAGGAAAATCTTTCATTCTGATCTTTTTGTGCAGAACATTAACTTTTTATTCTGATCTGTATTGACGAGGGTTTGTGTGTAAAGTATGCATGAGAGTGGGTGTTTTCATCTCCTTTTTAAGAGTTGCAGTTTGGCACATGAAAGCAGTTTTGTTAGCTGACTAGATAATACTGTTCCCAGTAATACTGCTCCTCTGATAGCGTCCTGTTTTCCTTCATGGTTTATTTGATTGATTAAACAATCACCCAATGGTTGCGTCCCAATCATCTCTACTTCCTCCTGAAGTTCACTGCTCCCCACAAATGTGAAAGTGTTTTTGTCTGCAGGTGAACCTGGAAGCAGTATCCAGGGGCCATCGGGCCCTTCAGGTCCCCAGGGACCTCATGGTAAATGTGATCCCAGTGACTGTCTCCATCCATCCTCTCACTCCAGACGGAACGGCTAGGGCCCCCCCCTCAACTGATAGGGGACCCTTCAATGAATAAAGGCCCTCTCAATGGCTAGGGCCCAGGGGCCCCCTCCACCCATCCAGCCTCCATCTCTCTACAGCAGTCAACCATAGGCACAGGAGCCGGGCGTGTGGAGCCTGATCACTCAGTCAGCTCATATCAGACAGACAGTATCGTCCTTGTGGTCAGTTTTACATTGAAAACACACATCCTCTGTTTCTGCTTTACATGGGAAAGACTCAACCAGAAATAGATACAACATGTATCTCAACACAATGGTGTAGGATGAAATTGCCCATAGATGCTGATCTTGGGTCAGTTTTGCATTTTCCCCACTAATTGTTAAGGTTAGGTTTGGGGGAGGGGAAGCTAATCCTAGATCTGTACCTAGTGGAAACTTCACCCTGGAGCGCTCACAACCGCCTTTCGGTTTTCTTATGACCATAGAAGCATTGAAATGCAATTATGTGTTACTTTACGTTGATGGTTATTCTATTCATTTGAAACGTGTTACAGTCCATTATTATTGTCATTGTAGCTATGATGATCATATGAAGCACTGTTTCATTTATTTCTTGTTTTCACACAGCTCCCCTGCTCTGACCTGATGCATTCCATATTCATTCACATGAAGTCTTTCGAGACCTTAAATTCATTTGTTTCTTTAAATAATACTGTCGGGAGAAAACATTTTCTTCATGATTTAATAATGCTTGTTTATGGGGACAGCTATGCACACGTTTGGTCTCATTTGATATTTTCGTTGTGTGTGTGTGTGTGAGCTGGTAAACAGGCAGTCTGAAACGTGTGTGTTTGTGTATGACTAATCAATATTCTTTGTGTGAACTGTTTATGCAAAGTGAAGGAGGATCATGTAACATGAAATATAGTTCTGAATATATATTTCATATATTAATATATATTTCCTCAATGAATGGGATATTTGTGAAACGTTTTAGAAGGAAGCTAGCTACATGATTTGATCCATTTACATAACATTATGAATATCTTGTCGTGTAATTCATTACTAGAGCTTTGTTTATGAATTTTATGAAGTTTTGAGAATGCTAAATATTCTGTGTTTCAAACACTACCAGTCAGATATATTGCATGATACTGTTGTAATTGTAAAGGGATGGTCTTGTATCAAAACAGAATACTGGGTTCCTCTCTCGTCACCCTACACTCTCGGTACTTTATGTGAGGCGTTACTCAGTGAGATCTCTCCACATACTATACACCTCAACATGTAGTGTTCATAACAGACTAATTGAATAGCCTGCTAGATTGGGTTCTGAGTTCTGATATTATTCAACAGGTAACATCGCCTGACTGTTGCCATATCTCAAGACAACCAGCACAACATGATCAAGGGTTAAACACTAGCTTAATGCCAACTGAATGTAGTTTGTGACGGCTTGGTCAAGTTGACATTTCTTCCATGTACAGTTTGTGTGTAAGTGTGTATATTATGCTAATGTCGTATCACCTCACGTTCACGTGAAGTTAGCCGCGAAGACTTCAATGTAGATTTCTTGCAGTCATACATATGGCTAACATGAAGTAGGACAGTTTCCCTTTATCCATGGTCTTGTCTCCAAAGAGGGCAAACAAATACATGTCAAATACTACAGTGATTGATTGAAGTTGCCCAGTACAATGAAACCAATAGAATATGGTAGGATCGGAGATGTTGTTACATCGCTGCTCTTTTGGCAACATGGTCTCATTAGAATATGTCAAAACAATAGTGCCATTTAACTACATAGGCATCTGTCACTTCTGTGGACGTATTACTGATATGTCACTAAATTAGACGTCACTTATAGTGACATATTAGCTACTTATATGTCACTATAACGTCGGCTTATGTGGTCAGATTCATGATGTGAGTCAGCTTTTATTGTTTACATGGAGTATACAGCTGATTCCTCTATCAGAACTGTGTGTACATCAGTCTACATGGGTGCTATGTGTATATTTAGATTGTGAAGCCATAAGAGGTGATCTTTCTTATCTAATAACAACACTGCAATATTTTACTTCTGAGATTTCTTTCTTTGTATTCTTGGTGGGTCTTTACTTGAACTCTTATTTTCTGAAAGTGTTTTTATTTTTTATTTTGACAATATCTGTACATTACGGCTCAGATACATATTTCTCCCTCACCTGTTTGACCATGTAGCATTGTTTGTCACTGTATACATATATATTATGTTGGTGTGTTTTAAGACTGCAGTTATTTAGTTATTTATTTGTTGTGTTTCTGATTGGAAAGTAATACGCTAAGAATGAAGGACATTAATGAAATATCTCTGTACTTCTCCAATGTTATCAGAGTGCTCTCTCTGTCACTCAGGCCTCAATTCAAACAAACATGCCCTTAGGTGTTTCATTTTGACCCAGTGACCTAAAACCCGGTAAAAACACCCGGTAGACTGTCATCATAGAGATCGATAAGATGTGTGTTTCCAGACGCATTCAGTAGTTAAACAAAGGTACTATACAATAACTATATTATGGTCGTCTCCTTAAACCGACCCTAGGCAGTACTGGATACATTGTGGGAGGCAATCCGTCTGCCTTGGGAGCAGTACTGGATACATTGTGGGAGGCAATCCGTCTGCCTTGGGAGCAGTACTGGATACATTGTGGGAGGCAATCCGTCTGCCTGGGGAGACTAATACTAATGTCGGTTTGATTAGATCTGGACCCTCAAAGGCAATTATTTAAGTTGGAGAAAGTACGTGGGTGGAGCTGACACTTTGTGATGTTTAAATGGTCTCTTTTGCCTTCTTTTATCGGTCTAAGGCACTGCATCACAGTGCTTGAGGCGTCACTACAGACCCGGGTTTGATCCCAGACTGTGTCACAGCCGGCCGTGACCGGAAGACCCGTGAGGCGGCACACAATTTGTCCCAGCGTTTTCTCCGACACATTGGTGCGGCTGGCTTCTGGGTTAAGCGAGCCGTGTGTCAAGAAGCAGTGCAGCTTGGCAGGGTTGTGTTTCGGAGGACGCATGGCTCTAGACCTTCACCTCTCCCGAGTCCATACCGGAGTTGCAGTGAAGTGATGGGACAAGCCTGTAACTACCAATTGGATATGACGAAATTGGGGTTAAAAAGGGGTAAAAAATTAAAAACAATGTCACACTCCTGCACTCCCATTTCTTTGAGTTGGAGATTTTCTCTTAGTATTTCAGAGAATCAAATTGATCGAGGGTCTTTGAAGATAGCTTGGTGACAGTGGAGGCTGCTGAGGGGAAAATGGCTCATAATAATGTCTGGAACGGAACAAATGGAATGGCATCAAACACATGGAAACCATGGAAACCATGGAAACCATGTGTTTGATGTATTTGACACCATTCCGCTCCAGCCATTACTATGAGGCCGTCCTCCCCAATTAAGTTGCCACCAACCTCCTGTGCTTGGTGATATGTATGGCTCAGGTCATGATATGTCAATGAGGTAACTGCATATTCAACCCTTTGACTTTTACAGAAGACATTAGCTAATTGGTTAACAACATTGGGGCATTTCTTTATTTCCATGTCACACTGTTACTGCATGCTCGTTTGGTTGGCATCTCAACGTGAACATTTTATGTGGCTCAATGATACTGCCGGAAGTAAGACACAAAGGCTGCGTTTACTCAGGAAGTCCAATTCTGATTCTTTTGCCCAATTATTGGAAAAAGATCTTAGTGGTCAAAAGACCAATATTACAGCAAAATATCAGAATTGTCTGCCTGTGTAAACACAGCCATAGGCAGAATGACACAGAATATGGTGAGCTGTGTCTCGTGTCCTTACTTCATTTGTAAGTGGACAGGGCCCTCTAGTGTTCATTAGAAGATTGTTTGCTATACTGATTAATATTTAATTTCAAATAATGAATCCTCTGATGTGTTGTATTAACTTGTACTAATTTCCACATTCCAACACCCGTCCTTAGATGAATGATGATGGCTTGATGTGGTTAGTCTGTTAGCCTTGAAACCAAGCTGAGATGTATCCTTTCACCATTGTGGATTTCAGGCTAGTAGTATGTTATGGTGTGTGTTTTCAGAGCAAACTCTCTTGAAGGAGATCGGTGAAAGGTCCAATGCACCTGTTTTTATCTAAATATCAAATCATTTTTGGGTAACAATTAAGTACCTTACTGTGATTGTTTTCAATTAAAATGGTCAAAAAGAAACAAAAATAGCTTCTTAGCAAATAGACATTTCTCAAGGATGAATTTTGCTAAGACTATATACATATCTATATATATATATATTTGACTGCAGTGGGCCTTTACTTCATAGTCATGAATGGTTTTTGACTGCAGTGGGCCTTTACTTCATAGTCATGAATGGTTTTTGACTGCAGTGGGCCTTTACTTCATAGTCATGAATGGTTTTTGACTGCAGTGGGCCTTTACTTCATAGTCATGAATGGTTTTTGACTGCAGTGGGCCTTTACTTCATAGTCATGAATGGTTTTTGACTTTCAGTGGGCCTTTACTTCATAGTCATGAATGGTTTTTGACTGCAGTGGGCCTTTACTTCATAGTCATGAATGGTTTTTGACAGCAGTGGGCCTTTACTTCATAGTCATTAATGGTTTTTGACTTTCAGTGGGCCTTTACTTCATAGTCATGAATGGTTTTTGACTTTCAGTGGGCCTTTACTTCATAGTCATGAATGGTTTTTGACTTTCAGTGGGCCTTTACTTCATAGTCATGAATGGTTTTTGACTGCAGTGGGCCTTTACTTCATAGTCATGAATGGTTTTTGACTGCAGTGGGCCTTTACTTCATAGTCATGAATGGTTTTTGACTGCAGTGGGCCTTTACTTCATAGTCATGAATGGTTTTTGACTTTCAGTGGGCCTTTACTTCATAGTCATGAATGGTTTTTGACTTTCAGTGGGCCTTTACTTCATAGTCATGAATGGTTTTTGACTGCAGTGGGCCTTTACTTCATAGTCATGAATGGTTTTTGACTGCAGTGAGCCTTTACTTCATAGTCATGAATGGTTTTTGACTGCAGTGGGCCTTTACTTCATAGTCATGAATGGTTTTTGACAGCAGTGGGCCTTTACTTCATAGTCATGAATGGTTTTTGACTGCAGTGGGCCTTTACTTCATAGTCATGAATGGTTTTTGACTGCAGTGGGCCTTTACTTCATAGTCATGAATGGTTTTTGACTTTCAGTGGGCCTTTACTTCATAGTCATGAATGGTTTTTGACTTTCAGTGGGCCTTTACTTCATAGTCATGAATGGTTTTTGACTTTCAGTGGGCCTTTACTTCATAGTCATGAATGGTTTTTGACTGCAGTGAGCCTTTACTTCATAGTCATGAATGGTTTTTGACTGCAGTGGGCCTTTACTTCATAGTCATGAATGGTTTTTGACTTTCAGTGGGCCTTTACTTCATAGTCATGAATGGTTTTTGACTGCAGTGGGCCTTTACTTCATAGTCATGAATGGTTTTTGACTTTCAGTGGGCCTTTACTTCATAGTCATGAATGGTTTTTGACTGCAGTGGGCCTTTACTTCATAGTCATGAATGGTTTTTGACTTTCAGTGGGCCTTTACTTCATAGTCATGAATGGTTTTTGACTTTCAGTGGGCCTTTACTTCATAGTCATGAATGGTTTTTGACTGCAGTGGGCCTTTACTTCATAGTCATGAATGGTTTTTGACTTTCAGTGGGCCTTTACTTCATAGTCATGAATGGTTTTTGACTTTCAGTGGGCCTTTACTTCATAGTCATGAATGGTTTTTGACTTTCAGTGGGCCTTTACTTCATAGTCATGAATGGTTTTTGACTGCAGTGAGCCTTTACTTCATAGTCATGAATGTTTTTTGACTGCAGTGAGCCTTTACTTCATAGTCATGAATGGTTTTTGACTGCAGTGGGCCTTTACTTCATAGTCATGAATGGTTTTTGACTGCAGTGGGCCTTTACTTCATAGTCATGAATGGTTTTTGACAGCAGTGGGCCTTTACTTCATAGTCATGAATGGTTTTTGACTGCAGTGGGCCTTTACTTCATAGTCATGAATGGTTTTTGACTGCAGTGGGCCTTTACTTCATAGTCATGAATGGTTTTTGACTTTCAGTGGGCCTTTACATACATAAGGGAAGAATTCGGCAGTACCTGTATGGTTAGTGAGAAAGTCCATATTGCAAATGTACGGTCCCTTACTAGACGTCCGAAATCGTTTGTAAAATTCGCGGACGGCGTCGGGCCGAGCGGCAGGGCCGGACCTACCAGGAAGTCATCAAATGAACGTTGTCGGACATTCGGTTTCCGTTTACAAAAATAATAAGATTTATGTCATTTTTCCCATGTCCCGGAAATTCCCACAAGAGGGCATAAGCAATCATATGGCTATTGCTACAAAACATCACGATTCACGACGGGGCCTTATCTCGAAAACTGAAAATATTTAGAAGCCGAAACTCGGTGAGCGTAGGGGCGGCATAATGGGCAGTTGGCCCCGAACAAGATGGCGTCTAGGCCTCAACGGTTTTTGAGTTATGGCCATTTATCTGGGATTAAAGGTCCAAAATGAAAATAGAGAAATTATTTTTCCACTTCACGTCAAAGTCAAGGAGCCTCCGGTGTCAATAAAAAAAGAACCAGCCATTTATCTATCGTCATTTAAGAGAAATCGTACAACGACACCTTGGTGATGTTCACGGATAGGTGTTTTTTTTTTTCAACGGTTACAGATCCAGTTGCAGGTTGTTCTTACGAATCTTTTTAAAGTGTGCTGCGGAGCTCTGCGAGATTTCTGTGATTTTCTATGATTTTCTGAAATAACACACACTCACTAAACCCTCCGTAAATAACTCAGTTCTTAACGTAAAGACTTAAAACTCGGGATTCTGTAAAGGCATACCCCAATCATGATATGAGTTTATTTATAGCTTCCTGTGCCAACCGGAAGTGCCTTTAATGGTGTCACAGTGGCAGTTTCCATGGGTTAAAAAGGTCAGATCTTTTCAAAACTTCATATGTGTGACTAGGTAACCCTCATGAACTGTAAATCAGTCATTTCTCCCAGCAGATGTCAAAGAAAAGCTCTCACACGCACACACAGCAAGGATGGAGTGAAAAAGTGCGGTTCTTAAAGACACAGAGAGCAGGCAATGGCATAAACATAATGTCTAGGCCGTGCCGAGTTCAACGAGATATCCCGCTTGACCGTAGCTCGCTCGGTCTGAGCGCAGCGACCATTAGAAAAGTAGGCCCAAAATGAAGCCTGCCCCACAACGTCATTTGCTTTTGGGTGACAGTGAGAGAACCGTTAGGGTGAGAAGCACAATTCGACCTCAGGTATGTTCCTAAGGTCCTTCCGATCCGTGCAAGCCTAACGTTGACAGTGTGGCATTAACCCTTAATAGTTAAAAGATGGTGTTTACTTCAAAAAGTTTGCATTGATTTCTCTCCCCCATAGGAATACATTGCCTTTACCCCTAAATTCAACCTGAAGTCTATATGGGTTATGAATGCCGTATGAACCTGTCTTTGGTAACAGTCCATCAGGCCAGTATGAGGTCTACCTGTGTTGATTCTAAGCTTCCTGGACCAACCGGAAGTGGTTAAAATCACCCTAAAAGTGTTTTTCCATTACCTGCCTGCAGTTTGATAGACATAGTGCATTCAACCCTGTGTAAATCAGTCAATTCTTAACGTAAGGACTTAAAACTCAGGATTCTGTAAAAGCATAGCCCAGTGAGGATATGTGTTGACTTATAGCTTCCTGTGACAACCGGAAGTGCCTTAATTGGTGTCTCAGGGGCTGTTTCGAGGGGTTAAAAAGTCAGATCTGTCCAAAACTTCATATGTGTGATTAGGCAACCCCCATGAACTGTAAATCAGTCATTTTTCCCATAAAATTTCAAAGGAAAACTAAATCACACAGACACACAACTTGGAAGGAGGGACGTATTGGGGGTTGTAGAGACAGACAGTGCCTCCAATAGTTAGCTTTGTTCGAGCTAAAAAAGAACCGTCAGACCTAGAGTTCCGAAACTTTAGAAACCTGTTCTAGACCTCGGGTCGATAGTGCGTGGTGAGTTAGGTGGCTCTAGAAGGTTCTCGGACCGAGAAATAGCCTCGTACATTTGCAATGATTTCAATTCATTTTGACCATTACGAAAATGGCGACATTTAGAAAAGTCTCAGAGACACAAGACTAGGTGCATTGGAACCGGCTCGGCCCATAGAGACGGACCCCAACGTTTCGGTCCGATAGCTCATTCAAGGACCCCATAGCAAGGCATGGAAAAAGTGGATTTTCAGCACCAATTAGGGTTTTACTCGGGCACCGAAGGACCTATCGAGCCGAAACTCGGGATTCGGGGTCGCCTCACATAGGCCTTCACATAATGTCTGACCTGGACCCGCAGCTAGAACGTAACTATGTGTTTTACGTTTTTATTATGTTTTAAACTAATGGCGCTGTGAATTATGGGCCTGCTCTGACATATGTGATAGTTGGCTTCTAAATGAGTTGGAAAAAGTGGGTTTGGTGTCAATTGGTATCAGTTTGGTGTCAGAATGACATCTAATTGACTGGTGGACACTGACTTGCTAGTTGACTTTTGTACATTAGCAATATGTTTAAACGGAGAGGGACCATCACCAAAATGGCATTCTGAAATCAACACAAAAAATGGCATCACCATAGTCTCCAGGCTGTGCAGAGTTCAACGAGACGCCCGCTTGACCGTAGCTCGCTCTGAGTGCAGCGACCTTGAAAAAAAAGAAGGCGCAAAAGGAAGCCTGGCCCTCAATGTCATTTGCTTTTGGGTGACAGTGAGAGAACCGTTAGGGTGAGAAGCACAATTCGACCTCAGGTACGTTCCTAAGGTCCTCCGATCCGTGCAAGCCTAACCTTGACCGTGTGGCATTAACCCTTAATAGTTAAAAGAAGGTGTTTACTTCAAAGAGTTTGCATTGACTTCTCTCCCCATAGGAATACATTGCCTGCACCCCTAAATTCAACCTGAAGCCTATGTGGGTTATGAATGACTTATGAACCTGTCTTCTATGACAGTCCATCAGACCACTATGAGGTCTACCTGTGCCAATTATAAGCTTCCTGAAGCAACCGGAAGTGGTTGAAATCACCTTATCAGTGTTGATCCATACACTGCATGCAGTTTGATAGACATAGTGCATTCAACCCTGTGTAGATCAGTCAATTCTTAACTTAAAGACTTAAAACTCAGGATTCTGTAAGTGGCTATGTCAATCAAGACATGTGTTTACTTATAGCTTCCTGTGCCAACCGGAAGTGCCTTTAATTGGGTCACACTGTCTGTTTTGAAGGGTTAGAAAAGTCACATCTCTCCAAAACTTCATATGTGTGACCAGGTAACCCTCCTAAACTGTAAATCAGTCATTTCTCCCAGCAGATGTCAAAGAAAAGCTCTCACACGCACACACAGCAAGGATGGAGTGAAAAAGTGTGGTTCTTAAAGACACAGAGAGCAGGCAATGGCATAAACATAATGTCTAGGCCGTGCCGAGTTCAACGAGATATCCCGCTTGACCGTAGCTCGCTCGGTCTGAGCGCAGCGACCATTAGAAAAGTAGGCCCAAAATGAAGCCTGCCCCACAACGTCATTTGCTTTTGGGTGACAGTGAGAGAACCGTTAGGGTGAGAAGCACAATTCGACCTCAGGTACGTTCCTAAGGTCCTTCCGATCCGTGCAAGCCTAACGTTGACAGTGTGGCATTAACCCTTAATAGTTAAAAGAAGGTGTTTACTTCAAAGAGTTTGCATTGATTTCTCTCCCCATAGGAATACATTGCCTTTACCCCTAAATTCAACCTGAAGTCTATATGGGTTATGAATGCCGTATGAACCTGTCTTTGGTAACAGTCCATCAGGCCAGTATGAGGTCTACCTGTGTTGATTCTAGGCTTCCTGGACCAACCGGAAGTGGTTAAAATCACCCTAAAAGTGTTTTTCCATTACCTGCCTGCAGTTTGATAGACATAGTGCATTCAACCCTGTGTAAATCAGTCAATTCTTAACGTAAGGACTTAAAACTCAGGATTCTGTAAAAGCATAGTCAGTGAAGACATATGTTGACTTATAGCTTCCTGTGACAACCGGAAGTGCCTTTAATGATGTCTCAGGGGCAGTTTCGAAGGGTTAAAAAAGTCAGATCTTTTCAAAACTTCATATGTGTGACTAGGTAACCCTCATGAACTGTAAATCAGTCATCTCTCCCAACAGATGTCAAAGAAAAGCTCTCACACGCACACACAGCAAGGATGGAGTGAAAAAGTGCGGTTCTCAAAGACACAGAGAGCAGGCAATGGCATAAACATAATGTCTAGGCCGTGCCGAGTTCAACGAGATATCCCGCTTGACCGTAGCTCGCTCGGTCTGAGCGCAGCGACCATTAGAAAAGTAGGCCCAAAATGAAGCCTGCCCCACAACGTCATTTGCTTTTGGGTGACAGTGAGAGAACCGTTAGGGTGAGAAGCACAATTCGACCTCAGGTACGTTCCTAAGGTCCTTCCGATCCGTGCAAGCCTAACCTTGACCGTGTGGCATTAACCCTTAATAGTTAAAAGAAGGTGTTTACTTCAAATAGTTTGCATTGATTTCTCTCCCCATAGGAATACATTGCCTGCACCCCTAAATTCAACCTGAAGTCTATATGGGTTATGAATGCCGTATGAACCTGTCTTTGGTAACAGTCCATCAGGCCAGTATGAGGTCTACCTGTGTTGATTCTAGGCTTCCTGGACCAACCGGAAGTGGTTAAAATCACCCTAAAAGTGTTTTTCCATTACCTGCCTGCAGTTTGATAGACATAGTGCATTCAACCCTGTGTAAATCAGTCAATTCTTAACGTAAGGACTTAAAACTCAGGATTCTGTAAGTTTCTATGTCAATCAAGACATGGGTTTACTTATAGCTTCCTGTGCCAACCGGAAGTGCCTTTAATGATGTCACAGTGGCAGTTTCCAAGGGTTAAAAAGGTCAGATCTTTTCAAAACTTCATATGTGTGACTAGGTAACCCTCATGAACTGTAAATCAGTCATTTCTCCCAACAGATGTCAAAGAAAAGCTCTCACACGCACACACAGCAAGGCTGGAGTGAAAAAGTGCGGTTCTCAAAGACACAGAGAGCAGGCAATGGCATAAACATAATCTCTAGGCCGTGCCGAGTTCAACGAGATATCCCGCTTGACCGTAGCTCGCTCGGTCTGAGCGCAGCGACCATTAGAAAAGTAGGCCCAAAATGAAGCCTGCCCCACAACGTCATTTGCTTTTGGGTGACAGTGAGAGAACCGTTAGGGTGAGAAGCACAATTCGACCTCAGGTACGTTCCTAAGGTCCTTCCGATCCGTGCAAGCCTAACGTTGACCGTGTGGCATTAACCCTTAATAGTTAAAAGAAGGTGTTTACTTCAAATAGTTTGCATTGACTTCTCTCCCCATAGGAATACATTGCCTGCACCCCTAAATTCAACCTGAAGTCTATATGGGTTATGAATGCCGTATGAACCTGTCTTTGATAACAGTCCATCAGGCCAGTATGAGGTCTACCTGTGTTGATTCTAGGCTTCCTGGACCAACCGGAAGTGGTTAAAATCACCCTAAAAGTGTTTTTCCATTACCTGCCTGCAGTTTGATAGACATAGTGCATTCAACCCTGTGTAAATCAGTCAATTCTTAACGTAAGGACTTAAAACACAGGATTCTGTAAAAGCATAGCCCAGTGAGGATATGTGTTGACTTATAGCTTCCTGTGCCAACCGGAAGTGCCTTAATTGGTGTCTCAGGGGCTGTTTCGAGGGGTTAAAAAAGTCAGATCTGTCCAAAACTTCATATGTGTGATTAGGCAACCCCCATGAACTGTAAATCAGTCATTTTTCCCATAAAATTTCAAAGGAAAACTAAATCACACAGACACACAACTTGGAAGGAGGGACGTATTGGGGGTTGTAGAGACAGACAGTGCCTCCAATAGTTAGCTTTGTTCGAGCTAAAAAAGAACCGTCAGACCTAGAGTTCCGAAACTTTAGAAACCTGTTCTAGACCTCGGGTCGATAGTGCGTGGTGAGTTAGGTGGCTCTAGAAGGTTCTCGGACCGAGAAATAGCCTCGTACATTTGCAATGATTTCAATTCATTTTGACCATTACGAAAATGGCGACATTTAGAAAAGTCTCAGAGACACAAGACTAGGTGCATTGGAACCGGCTCGGCCCATAGAGACGGACCCCAACGTTTCGGTCCGATAGCTCATTCAAGGACCCCATAGCAAGGCATGGAAAAAAGTGGATTTTCAGCACCAATTAGGGTTTTACTCGGGCACCGAAGGACCTATCGAGCCGAAACTCGGGATTCGGGGTCGCCTCACATAGGCCTTCACATAATGTCTGACCTGGACCCGCAGCTAGAACGTAACTATGTGTTTTACGTTTTTATTATGTTTTAAACTAAAGGCGCTGTGAATTATGGGCCTGCTCTGACATATATGATAGTTGGCTTCTAAATGAGTTGGAAAAAGTGGGTTTGGTGTCAATTGGTATCAGTTTGGTGTCAAAATGACATCTAATTGACTGATGGACACTGACTTGCTAGTTGACTTTTGTACATTAGCAATATGTTTAAACGGAGAGGGACCATCACCAAAAGTGACATTCTGAAATCAACCCTAACGAGCCATGGAGATGAACCAGAATCACTGCCCAGCTATCCCGAGTTCATCGGGCCAGTCAATTTCACATTCCTGCAGGATTTTTATAGCATGACAAATTCGTGATGGTACCTGCCCATTGAACCATATTGCAAATGCACAGTGACTTTGCAAAAGTGAGAAAACATAAACAAATGGACATGATGAAATCAACACAACGAGTGATGGAAATGTACAACTATCACTGCTCAGCCATCCTGTGTTCATCAGACCAGTCAATTTTGCATTTTTGAGCATGTCAAATTTCATATGGTAAATGCACATTGAAACATATTGCAAATGCGCGCGCACTTGCAATATGATTCTATAGTGTAAAAACATCACCTAATGGACATGATGAAATCAACACAACGAGTGATGGAAATGTACAACTATCACTGCTCGGCCATCCTGTGTCCATCAGACCAGTCAATTTTGCATTTTTGAGCATGTCAAATTTCATATGGTAAATGCACATTGAAACATATTGCAAATGCGCGCGCACTTGCAATATGATTCTATAGTGAAAAAACATCACCTAATGGACATGATGAAATCAACACAACGAGTGATGGAAATGTACAACTATCACTGCTCGGCCATCCTGTGTCCATCAGACCAGTCAATTTTGCATTTTTGAGCATGTCAAATTTCATATGGTAAATGCACATTGAAACATATTGCAAATGCGCGTGCATTTGCAATATGATTCTATAGTGAAAAACATCACCTAATGGACATGATGAAATCAACACAACGAGTGATGGAAATGTACAACTATCACTGCTCGGCCATCCTGTGTCCATCAGACCAGTCAATTTTGCATTTTTGAGCATGTCAAATTTCATATGGTAAATGCACATTGAAACATATTGCAAATGCGCGCGCACTTGCAATATGATTCTATAGTGTAAAAACATCACCTAATGGACATGATGAAATCAACACAACGAGTGATGGAAATGTACAACTATCACTGCTCGGCCATCCTGTGTCCATCAGACCAGTCAATTTTGCATTTTTGAGCATGTCAAATTTCATATGGTAAATGCACATTGAAACATATTGCAAATGCGCGCGCACTTGCAATATGATTCTATAGTGTAAAAACATCACCTAATGGACATGATGAAATCAACACAACGAGTGATGGAAATGTACAACTATCACTGCTCGGCCATCCTGTGTTCCCATAGCGGGCATTAATATCAGAATGACCGGTAAATGCATTTACAACCATATTTTCATTTTTGGTTACCAGTTGCACAACAATGCAGGTGCCTATTTTATAGTTGAAAAAACATCACCTAATGGACATGATGAAATTCAGGATGAAATGTACTATCACTACTCCCATCCTGGATAATAGACCAGTAAATGCATTTACAACCATATTTTAATTTTTGGGTTACCAGTTGCACAACAATGCACGTGCATTTGCAATATGATTCTATAGTGAAAAAACATCACCTAATGGACATGATGAAATCAACACAACAAGTGATGGAAATGTACAACTATCACTGCTCGGCCATCCTGTGTTCATCAGACCAGTCAATTTCACATTCCTGCAGGATTTTTATAGCATGACAAATTCGTGATGGTACCTGCCCATTGAACCATATTGCAAATGCACAGTGACTTTGATTCTAAAAGTGAGAAAACATAAACAAATGGACATGATGAAATCAACACAACAGGTGATGGAAATGTACAACTATCACTGCTCAGCCATCCTGTGTTCATCAGACCAGTCAATTTTGCATTTTTGAGCATGTCAAATTTCATATGGTAAATGCACATTGAAACATATTGCAAATGCGCGTGCACTTGCAATATGATTCTATAGTGAAAAACATCACCTAATGGACATGATGAAATCAACACAACGAGTGATGGAAATGTACAACTATCACTGCTCGGCCATCCTGTGTTCATCAGACCAGTCAATTTTGCATTTTTGAGCATGTCAAATTTCATATGGTAAATGCACATTGAAACATATTGCAAATGCGCGCACTTGCAATATGATTCTATAGTGAAAAAACATCACCTAATGGACATGATGAAATCAACACAACGAGTGATGGAAATGTACAACTATCACTGCTCGGCCATCCTGTGTCCATCAGACCAGTCAATTTTGCATTTTTGAGCATGTCAAATTTCATATGGTAAATGCACATTGAAACATATTGCAAATGCGCGCGCACTTGCAATATGATTCTATAGTGTAAAAACATCACCTAATGGACATGATGAAATCAACACAACGAGTGATGGAAATGTACAACTATCACTGCCCGGCCATCCTGTGTTCCCATAGCGAGCATTAATATCAGAATGACCGGTAAATGCATTTACAACCATATTTTTATTTTTGGGTTACCAGTTGCACAACAATGCACGTGCATTTGCAATATGATTCTATAGTGAAAAAACATCACCTAATGGACATGATGAAATCAACACAACAAGTGATGGAAATGTACAACTATCACTGCTCGGCCATCCTGTGTTCATCAGACCAGTCAATTTCACATTTGCATTTTTATAGCATGACAAATTTCATGATGGTAAATGCCCATTGAAACATATTGCAAATGCACAGTGACTTTGCAATATGATTCTATAGTGAAAAACATCACCAAATGGACATGATGAAATCAACACAACAGAGTGATGGAAATGTACAACTATCACTGCTCAGCCATCCTGTGTCCATCAGACCAGTCAATTTTGCATTTTTGAGCATGTCAAATTTCATATGGTAAATGCACATTGAAACATATTGCAAATGCGCGCGCACTTGCAATATGATTCTATAGTGTAAAAACATCACCTAATGGACATGATGAAATCAACACAACGAGTGATGGAAATGTACAACTATCACTGCTCGGCCATCCTGTGTCCATCAGACCAGTCAATTTTGCATTTTTGAGCATGCATTTCATAATTTTTGGTAAATGTTACCACATTGCACAAATGCGCGCGCACTTGCAATATGATTCTATAGTGTAAAAACATCACCTAATGGACATGATGAAATCAACACAACGAGTGATGGAAATGTACAACTATCACTGCTCGGCCATCCTGTGTCCATCAGACCAGTCAATTTTGCATTTTTGAGCATTTCAAATTTCATATGGTAAATGCACATTGAAACATATTGCAAATGCGCGCGCACTTGCAATATGATTCTATAGTGTAAAAACATCACCTAATGGACATGATGAAATCAACACAACGAGTGATGGAAATGTACAACTATCACTGCCCGGCCATCCTGTGTTCCCATAGCGAGCATTAATATCAGAATGACCGGTAAATGCATTTACAACCATATTTTTATTTTTGGGTTACCAGTTGCACAACAATGCACGTGCATTTGCAATATGATTCTATAGTGAAAAACATCACCTAATGGACATGATGAAATCAACACAACGAGTGATGGAAATGTACAACTATCACTGCTCGGCCATCCTGTGTCCATCAGACCAGTCAATTTTGCATTTTTGAGCATTTCAAATTTCATATGGTAAATGCACATTGAAACATATTGCAAATGCGCGCGCACTTGCAATATGATTCTATAGTGTAAAAACATCACCTAATGGACATGATGAAATCAACACAACGAGTGATGGAAATGTACAACTATCACTGCTCGGCCATCCTGTGTCCATCAGACCAGTCAATTTTGCATTTTTGAGCATTTCAAATTTCATATGGTAAATGCACATTGAAACATATTGCAAATGCGCGCGCACTTGCAATATGATTCTATAGTGTAAAAACATCACCTAATGGACATGATGAAATCAACACAACGAGTGATGGAAATGTACAACTATCACTGCTCGGCCATCCTGTGTTCCCATAGCGGGCATTAATATCAGAATGACCGGTAAATGCATTCACAACCATATTTTCATTTTTGGGTTACCAGGTGCCTATTTTCAATCACCAGTTGCACAACATGCGTATCCATCAGAATATTTTAAACAGTCCATAAAGCACTCAGGACTGCCCCCATAGATAGAGGGCCGTAGTAGGGTACTCCCATAGCGGGCATGGATAATAGGAGTCCCGGTAAATGCATTTACAACCATATTTTAATTTTTGGGTTACCAGTTGCACAACAATGCACGTGCATTTGCAATATGATTCTATAGTGAAAAACATCACCTAATGGACATGATGAAATCAACACAACAAGTGATGGAAATGTACAACTATCACTGCTCGGCCATCCTGTGTTCATCAGACCAGTCAATTTCACATTCCTGCAGGATTTTTATAGCATGACAAATTCGTGATGGTACCTGCCCATTGAACCATATTGCAAATGCACAGTGACTTTGCAAAAGTGAGAAAACATAAACAAATGGACATGATGAAATCAACACAACAGGTGATGGAAATGTACAACTATCACTGCTCAGCCATCCTGTGTTCATCAGACCAGTCAATTTTGCATTTTTGAGCATGTCAAATTTCATATGGTAAATGCACATTGAAACATATTGCAAATGCGCGTGCACTTGCAATATGATTCTATAGTGAAAAAACATCACCTAATGGACATGATGAAATCAACACAACGAGTGATGGAAATGTACAACTATCACTGCTCGGCCATCCTGTGTCCATCAGACCAGTCAATTTTGCATTTTTGAGCATGTCAAATTTCATATGGTAAATGCACATTGAAACATATTGCAAATGCGCGCGCACTTGCAATATGATTCTATAGTGTAAAAACATCACCTAATGGACATGATGAAATCAACACAACGAGTGATGGAAATGTACAACTATCACTGCCCGGCCATCCTGTGTTCCCATAGCGAGCATTAATATCAGAATGACCGGTAAATGCATTTACAACCATATTTTTATTTTTGGGTTACCAGTTGCACAACAATGCACGTGCATTTGCAATATGATTCTATAGTGTAAAAACATCACCTAACGGAGATGATGAAATCAACACAACGAGTGATGGAAATGTACAACTATCACTGCTCGGCCATCCTGTGTTCATCAGACCAGTCAATTTTGCATTTTTGAGCAAGGTCAAATTTCATATGGTAAATGCACATTGAAACATATTGCAAATGCACGTGCACTTGCAATATGATTATATAGTGAAAAACATCACAAAATGGACATGATGAAGTCAACACAACGAGTGATGGAAAGGAACAACTATCACTGCCCGGCCATCCCGAGTTCATCAGGCCAGTCAATTTTGCATTTCTGCAGGATTTTTGAGCATGTCAAATTTCTTACGTCATTTGGCCCAAAAAAAAATCCTTATGCACAATTTAAAAAAATATATAAAAAAATATGATAATAAAATTGGACAAAAGTATATTCATACAGTTCTTACACATGTGTAATTGACAAAAAAATTGAAAGAATTTCAAAAAACGGTCCAGAAAGCACTTTTTAAGGGTGTGTGAAGTTTTTACAAAATTTTGACATTTTTGACTTTTGACTTTTGACTTCCTATGAAATCATATTGGAATTGGACAAAACATATTCCTTATGCGCATGTAAAAAAAAAAAAAATTATGATAATAAAATTGGACAAAAGTATATTCATACAGTTCTTACACATGTGTAATTGACAAAAAATCGAAAGAATTTCGAAAAACGGTCCAGAAAGCACTTTTTTATGGGTGTGTGAAGTTTTTTACAAAATTTTGACATTTTTGACTTTTGACTTTTGACTTCCTATGAAATCATATTGGAATTGGACAAAACATATTCCTTATGCGCATGTAAAAAAAAAAAAAATTATGATAATAAAATTGGACAAAAGTATATTCAAACAGTTCTTATGACAATGTAATTGACAAAAGTATATTCATACAGTTCTTACACATGTGTAATTGACAAAAAATCGAAAGAAAAAACGGTCCAGAAAGCACTTTTTATGGGTGTGTGAAGTTTTTTACAAAATTTTGACATTTTTGACTTTTGACTTTTGACTTCCTATGAAATCATATTGGAATTGGACAAAACATATTCCTTATGCGCATATAAAATTTTTTAAAAAATTATGATAATAAAATTGGACAAAAGTATATTCATACAGTTCTTACACATGTGTAATTGACAAAAAAATCGAAAGAATTTCGAAAAACGGTCCAGAAAGCACTTTTTAAGGGGTGATAAGTTTTTGAAAAAAGTTCATTTTTTCAAAATTTTACTTTTGGACATTAATTTGGGTTACATATCCAATATGAAAAACCCCGGTGGAGCGCATTTGCCCCCTGTTGAATTTTTAAAGTGTTACAACTGGCAATTACCATATGGCATTTGCAATACACTTTGGATGAATCAACGCCGAATTGGGTGGTATTGGCCAATGTGTATATGGTTTGTCCGATGCCAATGACATGCCATTCATTTTTGTCCAATACAGGGGGTATTCCCTTCTAAAAGAACAAACATTCAAAGTCAAGAAACCAGGCACCTACCCTTCTGATGCTCCCAGTAGCTCATGTGTATTTTGCGCTGGTGAGCATTTCCTGGTCGACTGCCAACAGGTGAAGGCACAGCCACACGAAGCCAAGGTTGAGTTTCTGAGATCAAAAGGCCTTTGTTTTGGCTGTTTGATGAGAGGACACTTAAGCAAAGAATGTAAAAGAAGGATGACCTGTCAGAAATGTCAAAGAAAGCACCCCACTATCCTGCACATTGAAGGAAGAGAGAGATTTAGATCTCTGAAGGCAGATACGAGGGGTGTAGCAGTAAAGCGGGAGGAGACTGTCAGCAGTGCTCTTGTTTCACTGGAAGCTGGTGAAGATACCGGGGCCGGTACAGATTGTGCACTTGCGATTGTGCCAGTTCAAGTAAAGATGGCAAATGGAAGCAAGTCTACGTTAACCTATGCATTTCTCGATTCTGGTAGCTCAGCAACATTTTGTACGGAGAGACTCATGAAGCAGTTGCAAGCTAAAGGCAGTGAGACTGAAATTCTGCTACGCACAATGGGGCAGGAGAGTCCTACCAAGAGCTTTGAGATATCTGGATTAGAGAATGGCAATGTGGAAGGTGACACATTTCTTGCATTACCAAAGGTCTACACCCAAAATAAGATCCCAGTGACAAGAGAGAACATTCCCACTCAGAAAGATCTCAAAGGTGGCCATACCTGAAAGAAGTTCAGTTGAAGGAAATTGACGCCGACGTCGAACTCCTGATTGGCGTAACCCTGGAAAATCATAAATAGTCAAGGCAACGGACCGTATGCAGTGAAAACCCTCTTTGGATGGGTGATGAACGGTCCTCTTAGCAATTGTACCATGGCAGAGGACAACTGTGAGAGGTACGATGAAGCGGTAATTCAAACAGTCAAGTCCAACTTCTATGTTGATGACTGCCTCAAGTCAGTGGCCACAGAAGAACAAGCCATAGCTCTCACGAAAAACCTCAGGGATGTGTGCTCTCAGGGTGGGTTCAAATTGACCAAGTGGGTCAGCAACAGCCGCACCGTGCTGGCTTCTATCCCTGATGAACACAAAGCCAAGCAGATAAAAGAACTGGACCTGGACAGAGAAAAGCTGCCTGTTGAAAGAGCACTTGGAATCCGATGGAACATTGAAAGTGATGCATTTACCTTCCGAGTCACTGTCAAGAACAGACCCCTTACAAGAAGAGGTATTCTCTCAACTGTCAGCTCTATTTATGATCCATTAGGTTTCCTCGCCCCATTTGTATTAAAGGCAAAGCAAATCCTTCAAGTGCTCTGCAAGCTAAAGTGTGGATGGGACGAAGTCATCCCTGAAGAACACTCTATTTCATGGCAGAGATGGCTCTCAGAGCTGGACCAGCTCTCCAGATTCCAGATAGACAGGTGTATGATGCCTGAGAACTTTGGTCAAGTCAAGACGGCACAGCTGCATCACTTCGGTGATGCAAGTGAACAAGGTTATGGCACGGCAAGTTACCTTGGGTTCACAAACGGTATGGAAAAGGTTCACATTGCATTCATACTGGGGAAATCAAGGGTGACTCCACTCAAGCAGATGACAATCCCCAGACTGGAACTTGCTGCAGCAACATTGGCAGTGCGAGTGGACAGGATGTTAAAGTTGGAGCTCCAGATTGAACTTGAGGAGTCAACTTTTTGGACGGACAGCCAGTCTGTGCTAAAATACATCCGCAATGATACCAAGAGATTCCATACCTTTGTGGCTAATAGGGTTGCTATGATCCGTGACCTATCGAAAGCAAAACAGTGGAGGTATTTGAACTCAAAACAAAACCCAGCCGATGATGCCTCAAGAGGATTACATGTTGAAATGTTTCTGAACTCAAAGAGATGGCGCAAAGGACCAGAATTCCTGGAGAAACCAGAAACTCAATGGCAGAAAGTCCCCGAGGAGCTTGGCTCCATCCCTCCGGATGATCCAGAGGTGAGAAAAGACGTAATCGTAAACCATACAAGTGTGGAAGAAAAGAGTCCAACCAGCAAACTGATTGAGTACTATTCAACATGGAACAGCTTGAAGAAAGCAGTTGCCTGGATGCTGAAACTGAAGAAACGTCTTCTACAGTTAAGCCAGAAAAGGAAAATTCTCTCTCAAACGGATCCAAGATCAGATCAGAGTCTGACAAACTCACTGAAGGAACAAATTGACAAGTTCAAACTGACGTTTGGAAAAGAAAGTCTGTCTGTGGATGACCTAGATGAAGCAGAAAAGGTCATCATTCGATTTGAACAACGACAGCACTTTAAACAAGACATTGCACTAGTTGTGAAAGGAAAACAATGTGCCAAGAGAAGTGGCTCAATCTGTAAGCTTGATCCAATTGTTGACAATGGCATTCTGAGAGTAGGAGGAAGGTTAAGCAAAGCTGCTATGCCTACGGAACTAAAGAATCCTATGATCCTGCCCAAAGACTCCTACATCTCTAGACTGATCTTACTCCACATCCATGAGCAGGTTGGCCACTCTGGGAGAGGTCACATGCTTTCTAGACTTCGCCAGCGATATTGGATACCCTGTGCCAACTCTTTAGCAAGGAAGATCCTTAAGAGCTGTGTCTTTTGCAGGCGGATGCAAGCTAGAGCTGGAGAACAGAAGATGGCCGACCTTCCACAAGATCGGGTGTCACCTGATTTGCCGCCTTTCACCCATGTGGGCATAGATTACTTCGGCCCCATAGAGGTGAAGCGAGGCCGCGTTCATGTGAAGCGTTATGGTGTGATCTTTACTTGCCTTGTGAGTCGAGCTGTCCATCTAGAAGTTGCTAGTTATCTGGATACTGATTCCTGGATCAATGCCCTGCGCAGGTTCATCTGTCGAAGGGGCCCAGTAACAAGTATCAGAACAGACAATGGCACCAACTTTGTTGGAACACACAGAGAGCTAGGAGAAGCTATGAAAGAGCTGGATCACAACAAGATTCAAAAATAATTACTGAAGGAAGGAGTGACATGGTCATTCAACCCTCCCTCTGGAGCCCACCATGGGGGGGTATGGGAGCGGTTGATCCGACTGGTGAAAAAGATCCTCTATTCAATCCTTAAAGAGCAAGTACTGGATGATGAGGCTTTGCAGACAGCCTTGTGTGAAGTTGAGGCGATTATGAATGACAGACCAATCACTACTGTAACAAATGACCCTAATGATCTAGAACCCCTGACTCGAACCATCTGCTTCATCTGAAGGCTAAGCCAGTCCTGCCACCAGGACTATTCCAGAGAAGCGACCTATACTCACGAAGGAGATGGAAGCAAGTACAATATATCACTGACCTCTTCTGGAAGAGATGGATCAGGGAGTATCTTCCACTTATGCAGGAGCGGAACAAGTGGAACAAAACTAAGAGAAACTTCAGTCCTGGTGACCTCGTGGTCATCGTCGATGACACCGCCCCAAGGAACTCTTGGCTAATGGGGCGTGTGGTGGAGGCTTTGCCAGGGGCCAAAGGTCTTGTCCGGAGCGTCATGGTTAAGACTAAGACCAATATCTTACAGAGACCTATCAATAAACTCTGTCTGCTCCTTGAGGCGACGGAGTGACACACACACACACACACACACACACACACACAGTGCTCCATCTTAGAATCACGTGCACCTCTGATTCGTTGATGTCGTACTCTTACATTCTTTGATGTCATACATTTTTGGACGTCAAACTCTTGACATTTTTCGAAGTTGAACAACTTTACACTTCAACTCAGACTGAGATCTATGGACTATTTTCCTATATGGTACCTTGTATATTTGTATATAGCTATGAACTGCAATAGTGCTCTGGTATAGAATGTTTTGTGTATTGGCTCTACGTTTGAATTTAAAGTAATTGTTGTGCATTCAGTGCAGTCAACAATTAGGGGCCGGTATGTTAGAGCCGATTTGGACATATTTGTATAAAAGACCGAACATATGGAGCTCCATGTATATTTGTGTAAATATATTAAATATTAATGTAAATGATGAAATATTAGGTACGTACCTTTATGATTTATATTTACCCGATTGAGATATATTAATTTGTTGTTAGTGTAACTCGGCCATTTGGCCCCCCCTCTTGCCTGTTCATTGTATTGTGGTAAGTGTGTTAGGATAAAGGCAGGAAGTTGGGCCTTCGGGAGAAGGAGTCCTTGCAAGATGCGGGAGCGGTATAGTTTTTGACCATACAGACATACTGACATACAGACATACAGACATGTCATAATATGTATTTTCCATATCAAGTATTTTGTGCTTTAAGTTGATTGGAGAATCATTTATTTGTTAGATATAAGAAGAATAAACATTTTTGTTGCACCATATCCCTGGATGTCATGGAATGTTTGGCCGTTTGGAAACCTTGAGTGTGGACTGTATGCGTACCAAACAACCCCGCTTCAGGCTTGGGCAGTGGCTATGGTAAAGAGGAAAGGAAGCCACTACAGTCTATATTATATTATGACAGACCAGCAAGATCTACTCTCTATTATAATATGACAGACCAGCTAGATCTACTGTCTCCATTATATTATGACAGACCAGAAAGATCTACTGTCTCTATTATATTATGACAGACCAGCTGGATCTACTATCTCTATTATATTATGACAGACCAGCTAGATCTACTGTCTCTATTATATTATGACAGACCAGCTAGATCTACTGTCTCTATTGTATTATGACAGACCAGCTAGATCTACTGTCTCTATTATATTATGACAGACCAGGTAGATCTACTGTCTCTATTGTATTATGACAGACCAGCCAGATCTACTGTCTCTATTATAATATGACAGACCAGCTAGATCTACTGTTCTTATTGTATTATGACAGACCAGCTAGATCTACTGTCTCTATTGTATTATGACAGATCAGCTAGATCTACTGTCTCTATTATATTTTGACAGACCAGCAAGATCTACTGTCTCTATTATATTATGACAGACCAGCTATATCTACTGTCTCTATTATATTATGACAGACCAGCTAGATCTACTGCCTCTATTATATTATGACAGACCAGCAAGATCTACTGTCTCTTATATTATGACAGACCAGCTAGATCTACGGTCTCTATTATATTTTGACAGACCAGGTAGATCTACTGTCTCTATTATATTATGACAGACCAGCTAGAACTACTGTCTCTATTATATTATGACAGACCAGCTAGATCTACTGTCTCTATTGCATTACATACCAGCTAGATCTACTGTCTCTATTATATTATGACAGACCAGCTAGATCAACTGTCGCTATTATATTATGAAAGACCAGCTAGATCTACTGTCTCTATTGTATGACATACCAGCTAGATCTACTGTATCTAAAATATTATCACAGACTAGCTAGATCTACTGTCTCTATTATATTTTGACAGACCAGCTTGATCTACTGTCTCTGTTATACTTTGATAGACCAGCTAGATCTACTTTCTCTATTATATTATGACAGACCAGCTAGATCTACTGTCTCTGTTATATTTTGACAGACCTGGTAGATCTACTGTCTCTATTATATTATGACAGACCAGCTAGAACTACTGTCTCCATTGTATGACATACCAGCTAGATCTACTGTCTCTATTATATTATGACAGATCTACTGTCTCTATTATATTTTGACAGACCAGCTAGATCTACTGTCTCTATTATATTATGACAGACCAGCTAGATCTACTGTCTCTGTTATATTTTGACAGACCAGCAAGATCTACTGTCTCTATTGTATTATGACAGACCAGCTAGATCTACCGTCTCTATTATATTATGACAGACCAGCTAGATCTACTGTCTCTAATGTATGACATACCAGCTAGATCTACTGTCTCCATAATATTATGACAGACCAGCTAGATCTACTGTCACTATTATATTATGAAAGACCAAGATCTACTGTCTCTATTATATTATGACAGACCAGCTAGATCTACTGTCTCTGTTATATTTTGACAGACCAGCTAGAACTACTGTCTCCGATATATTTTGACAGACCAGCTAGAACTACTGTCTCTGTTATATTTTGACAGACCAGCTTCATCTATTGTCTCTATTATATTATGACATACCAGCTAGATCTACTGTCTCTATTATATTATGACAGACCAGCTAGATCTACTGTCTCTATTATAATATGACCGACCAGCTAGATCTACTGTCTCTATTATATTATGACAGACCAGCTAGATCTACTGTCTCTATTATATTATGACAGACCAGCTTGATCTACTGCCTCTATTGTATTATGACAGATCAGCTAGATCTACTGTCTCTATTGTATTATGACAGACCAGCTAGATCTACTGTCTCTATTGTATTATGACAGACCAGCTAGATCTACTGTCTCTATTGTATTATGACAGACCAGCTAGATCTACTGTCTCTATTGTATTATCACAGACCAGCAAGATCTACTGTCTCTATTGTATTATGACAGACCAGCTAGATCCACCGTCTCTATTATATTATGACAGACCAGCTAGATCTACTGTCTCTAATGTATGACATACCAGCTAGATCTACTGTCTCTATAATATTATGACAGACCAGCTAGATCTACTGTCACTATTATATTATGAAAGACCAAGATCTACTGTCTCTATTATATTTTGACAGACCAGGAAGATCTACTGTCTCTATTATATTATGACAGACCAGCTAGATCTACTGTCTCTGTTATATTTTGACAGACCAGCTTGATCTATTGTCTCTATTATATTATGACATACCAGCTAGATCTACTGTCTCTATTGTATTATCACAGACCAGCTAGATCTACTGTCTCTATTGTATTATGACAGATCAGCTAGATCTACTGTCTCTATTATACTATGACAGACCAGCTATAGCTACTGTCTCTATTATATTATGACAGACCAGCTAGATCTACTGTCTCTATTATATTATGACAGACCAGCTAGATCTACTGTCTCTATTGTATTATCACAGACCAGCTAGATCTACTGTCTCTATTGTATTATGACAGATCAGCTAGATCTACTGTCTATATTATATTATGACAGACCAGCAAGATCTACTCTCTATTATAATATGACAGACCAGGTAGATCTACTGTCTCTATTGTATTATCACAGACCAGGTAGATCTACTGTCTCTATTATATTATGACAGACCAGCTAGATCTACTGTCTGTATTATATTTTGACAGACCAGCTTGATCTACTGTCTCTATTATATTATGACAGACCAGGTAGATCTACTGTCTCTATTGTATTATGACAGATCAGATAGATCTACTGTCTCTATTATATTTTGACAGACCAGCAAGATCTACTGTCTCTATTGTATTATGACAGATCAGCTAGATCTACTGTCTCTAAAATATTAT
The DNA here is from genome assembly GCF_023373465.1 of Oncorhynchus keta. Lineage (NCBI taxonomy): Eukaryota > Metazoa > Chordata > Actinopteri > Salmoniformes > Salmonidae > Oncorhynchus > Oncorhynchus keta. The sequence goes on from NW_026289345.1 coordinate 116,109, forward strand.
GACAGACCAGGTAGATCTACTGTCTCTATTGTATTATCACAGACCAGCTGGATCTACTATCTCTATTATATTATGACAGACCAGCTAGATCTACTGTCTCTATTATATTATGACAGACCAGCTAGATCTACTGTCTCTGTTATATTATGACAAACAGGCTTGATCTATTGTCTCTATTATATTATGACATACCAGCTAGATCTACTGTCTCTATTATATTATGACAGACCAGCTAGATCTACTGTCTCTATTATATTATGACAGACCAGCTAGAACTACTGTCTCTGTTATATTTTGACAGACCAGCTTGGTCTACTGTCTCTATTATATTATGACAGACCAGCTAGCTCTACTGCCTCTATTATATTATGACAGACCAGCTAGATCTACTGTCTCTATTATATTTTGACAGACCAGCTTGATCTACTGTCTCTATTATATTATGACATACCAGCTAGATCTACTGTCTCTATTATATTATGACATACCAGCTAGATCTACTGTCTCTATTATATTATGACAGACCAGGTAGATCTACTGTCTCTATTGTATTATGACAGATCAGCTAGATCTACTGTCTCTATTATATTATGACAGACCAGCTAGATCTACTGTCTCTATTATAATATGACACACCAGCTAGAACGACTGTCTCTGTTATATTTTGACAGACCAGCTTGATCTATTGTCTCTATTGTATGACACACCAGCTAGATCTCCTGTCTCTAAAATATTATGACAGACCAGGTAGATCTACTGTCTCTATTGTATTATGACAGACCAGCTAGATCTACTGTCTCTATTATATTATGACAGACCAGCTAGATCTACTGTCTCTATTATATTTTGACAGACCAGGTAGATCTACTGTCTCTATTATATTATGACAGACCAGCTAGATCTACTGTCTCTGTTATATTATGACAGACCAGCTAGATCTACTGTGTATTATATTATGACAGACCAGCTAGAACTACTGTCTCTGTTATATTTTGACAGACCAGCTTGATCTACTGTCTCTATTATATTATGACAGACCAGCTATATCTACTGTCTCTATTATATTATTTCAGACCAGGTAGATCTACTGTCTCTATTATATTTTGACAGACCAGCTTGATCTACTGTCTCTATTATATTATGACAGACCAGGTAGATCTACTGTCTCTATTGTATTATCACAGACCAGCAAGATCTACTGTCTCTTATATTATGACAGACCAGCTAGAACTACTGTCTCTATTATATTATGACAGACCAGCTAGATCAACTGTCGCTATTATATTATGAAAGACCAGCTAGATCTACTGTCTCTAAAATATTATGACAGACCAGGTAGATCTACTGTATCTATTGTATTATCACAGACCAGCGAGATCTACTGTCTCTATTATATTTTGACAGACCAGCTTGATCTACTGTCTCTGTTATACTTTGATAGACCAGCTAGATCTACTGTCTTTATTATATTATGACAGACCAGCTAGCTCTACTGCCTCTATTATATTATGACAGACCAGCTAGATCTACTGTCTCTATTATATTTTGACAGACCAGCTTGATCTACTGTCTCTATTATATTATGACATACCAGCTAGATCTACTGTCTCTATTATATTATGACATACCAGCTAGATCTACTGTCTCTATTATATTATGACAGACCAGGTAGATCTACTGTCTCTATTGTATTATGACAGATCAGCTAGATCTACTGTCTCTATTATATTATGACAGACCAGCTAGATCTACTGTCTCTATTATAATATGACACACCAGCTAGAACGACTGTCTCTGTTATATTTTCACAGACCAGCTTGATCTATTGTCTCTATTGTATGACACACCAGCTAGATCTCCTGTCTCTAAAATATTATGACAGACCAGGTAGATCTACTGTCTCTATTGTATTATGACAGACCAGCTAGATCTACTGTCTCTATTATATTATGACAGACCAGCTAGATCTACTGTCTCTATTATATTTTGACAGACCAGGTAGATCTACTGTCTCTATTATATTATGACAGACCAGCTAGATCTACTGTCTCTGTTATATTATGACAGACCAGCTAGATCTACTGTGTATTATATTATGACAGACCAGCTAGAACTACTGTCTCTGTTATATTTTGACAGACCAGCTTGATCTACTGTCTCTATTATATTATGACAGACCAGCTATATCTACTGTCTCTATTATATTATTTCAGACCAGGTAGATCTACTGTCTCTATTATATTTTGACAGACCAGCTTGATCTACTGTCTCTATTATATTATGACAGACCAGGTAGATCTACTGTCTCTATTGTATTATCACAGACCAGCAAGATCTACTGTCTCTTATATTATGACAGACCAGCTAGAACTACTGTCTCTATTATATTATGACAGACCAGCTAGATCAACTGTCGCTATTATATTATGAATGACCAGCTAGATCTACTGTCTCTAAAATATTATGACAGACCAGGTAGATCTACTGTATCTATTGTAGTATCACAGACCAGCGAGATCTACTGTCTCTATTATATTTTGACAGACCAGCTTGATCTACTGTCTCTGTTATACTTTGATAGACCAGCTAGATCTACTGTCTTTATTATATTATGACAGACCAGCTAGATCTACTGTCTCTGTTATATTTTGACAGACCTGGTAGATCTACTGTCTCTATTATATTATGACAGACCAGCTAGATCTACTGTCTATTATATTATGACAGACCAGCTAGATCTACTGTCTATTATATTATGACAGACCAGCTAGATCTACTGTCTCTATTGTATTATCACAGACCAGCTAGATCTACTGTCTATTGTATTATGACAGATCAGCTAGATCTACTGTCTATATTATATTATGACAGACCAGCAAGATCTACTCTCTATTATAACATGACAGACCAGCTAGATCTACTGTCTCCATTATATTATGACAGACCAGCAAGATCTACTGTCTCTATTGTATTATGACAGACCAGGTAGATCTACTGTCTCTATTGTATTATCACAGACCAGGTAGATCTACTGTCTCTATTATATTATGACAGACCAGCTGGATCTACTATCTCTATTATATTATGACAGACCAGCTAGATCTACTGTCTCTATTATATTATGACAGACCAGCTAGATCTACTGTCTGTTATATTTTGACAAACAGGCTTGATCTATTGTCTCTATTATATTATGACATACCAGCTAGATCTACTGTCTCTATTATATTATGACAGATCAGCTAGATCTACTGTCTCTATTATACTATGACAGACCAGCTAGATCTACTGTCTCTATTGTATTATCACAGACCAGCTAGATCTACTGTCTCTATTGTATTATGACAGATCAGCTAGATCTACTGTCTATATTATATTATGACAGACCAGCAAGATCTACTCTCTATTATAATATGACAGACCAGCTAGATCTACTGTCTCCATTATATTATGACAGACCAGCAAGATCTACTGTCTCTATTGTAATATGACAGATCAGCTAGATCTACTGTCTCTAAAATATTATGACAGACCAGGTAGATCTACTGTCTCTATTGTATTATCACAGACCAGGTAGATCTACTGTCTCTATTATATTATGACAGACCAGCTAGATCTACTGTCTGTATTATATTTTGACAGACCAGCTTGATCTACTGTCTCTATTATATTATGACAGACCAGGTAGATCTACTGTCTCTATTGTATTATGACAGATCAGATAGATCTACTGTCTCTATTATATTTTGACAGACCAGCAAGATCTACTGTCTCTATTGTATTATGACAGATCAGCTAGATCTACTGTCTCTAAAATATTATGACAGACCAGGTAGATCTACTGTCTCTATTGTATTATCACAGACCAGCTGGATCTACTATCTCTATTATATTATGACAGACCAGCTAGATCTACTGTCTCTATTATATTATGACAGACCAGCTAGATCTACTGTCTGTTATATTTTGACAAACAGGCTTGATCTATTGTCTCTATTATATTATGACATACCAGCTAGATCTACTGTCTCTATTATATTATGACAGACCAGCTAGATCTACTGTCTCTATTATATTATGACAGACCAGCTAGAACTACTGTCTCTGTTATATTTTGACAGACCAGCTTGGTCTACTGTCTCTATTATATTATGACAGACCAGCTAGGTCTACTGCCTCTATTATATTATGACAGACCAGCTAGATCTACTGTCTCTATTATATTTTGACAGACCAGCTTGATCTACTGTCTCTATTATATTATGACATACCAGCTAGATCTACTGTCTCTATTATATTATGACATACCAGCTAGATCTACTGTCTCTATTATAATATGACAGACCAGCTAGATCTACTGTCTCTATTATATTATGACAGACCAGGTAGATCTACTGTCTCTATTGTATTATGACAGATCAGCTAGATCTACAGTCTCTATTATATTATGACAGACCAGCTAGATCTACTGCCTCTATTATAATATGACACACCAGCTAGAACGACTGTCTCTGTTATATTTTGACAGACCAGCTTGATCTATTGTCTCTATTGTATGACACACCAGCTAGATCTCCTGTCTCTAAAATATTATGACAGACCAGGTAGATCTACTGTCTCTATTGTATTATGACAGACCAGCTAGATCTACTGTCTCTATTATATTATGACAGACCAGCTATATCTACTGTCTCTATTATATTATTTCAGACCAGGTATATCTACTGTCTCTATTATATTTTGACAGACCAGCTTGATCTACTGTCTCTATTATATTATGACAGACCAGGTAGATCTACTGTCTCTATTGTATTATCACAGACCAGCAAGATCTACTGTCTCTTATATTATGACAGACCAGCTAGAACTACTGTCTCTATTATATTATGACAGACCAGCTAGATCAACTGTCGCTATTATATTATGAAAGACCAGCTAGATCTACTGTCTCTAAAATATTATGACAGACCAGGTAGATCTACTGTATCTATTGTATTATCACAGACCAGCGAGATCTATTGTCTCTATTATATTTTGACAGACCAGCTTGATCTACTGTCTCTGTTATACTTTGATAGACCAGCTAGATCTACTGTCTTTATTATATTATGACAGACCAGCTAGATCTACTGTCTCTGTTATATTTTGACAGACCTGGTAGATCTACTGTCTCTATTATATTATGACAGACCAGCTAGATCTACTGTCTCTGTTATATTTTGACAGACCAGCAAGATCTACTGTCTCTATTGTATTATGACAGACCAGCTAGATCTACCGTCTCTATTAAATTATGACAGACCAGCTATATCTACTGTCTCTATAATATTATGACAGACCAGCTAGATCTACTGTCGCTATTATATTATGAAAGACCAAGATCTACTGTCTCTATTATATTTTGACAGACCAGCTAGAACTACTGTCTCTATATTTTGACAGACCAGCTAGAACTACTGTCTCTGTTATATTTTGACAGACCAGCTTGATCTAGTGTCTCTAATATATTATGACAGACCAGCTAGATCAACTGTCGCTATTATATTATGAAAGACCAGCTAGATCTACTGTCTCTATTGTATGACATACCAGGTAGATCTACTGTCTCTATTATATTTTGACAGACCAGCTAGAACTACTGTCTCTATATTTTGACAGACCAGCTAGAACTACTGTCTCTGTTATATTTTGACAGACCAGCTAGATCTACTGTCTCTATTATATTTTGACAGACCAGGTAGATCTACTGTCTCTATTATATTATGACAGACCAGCTAGATCTACTGTCTCTGTTATATTATGACAGACCAGCTAGATCTACTGTGTATTATATTATGACAGACCAGCTAGAACTACTGTCTCTGTTATATTTTGACAGACCAGCTTGATCTACTGTCTCTATTATATTATGACAGACCAGCTATATCTACTGTCTCTATTATATTATTTCAGACCAGGTAGATCTACTGTCTCTATTATATTTTGACAGACCAGCTTGATCTACTGTCTCTATTATATTATGACAGACCAGGTAGATCTACTGTCTCTATTGTATTATCACAGACCAGCAAGATCTACTGTCTCTTATATTATGACAGACCAGCTAGAACTACTGTCTCTATTATATTATGACAGACCAGCTAGATCAACTGTCGCTATTATATTATGAATGACCAGCTAGATCTACTGTCTCTAAAATATTATGACAGACCAGGTAGATCTACTGTATCTATTGTAGTATCACAGACCAGCGAGATCTACTGTCTCTATTATATTTTGACAGACCAGCTTGATCTACTGTCTCTGTTATACTTTGATAGACCAGCTAGATCTACTGTCTTTATTATATTATGACAGACCAGCTAGATCTACTGTCTCTGTTATATTTTGACAGACCTGGTAGATCTACTGTCTCTATTATATTATGACAGACCAGCTAGATCTACTGTCTATTATATTATGACAGACCAGCTAGATCTACTGTCTATTATATTATGACAGACCAGCTAGATCTACTGTCTCTATTGTATTATCACAGACCAGCTAGATCTACTGTCTATTGTATTATGACAGATCAGCTAGATCTACTGTCTATATTATATTATGACAGACCAGCAAGATCTACTCTCTATTATAACATGACAGACCAGCTAGATCTACTGTCTCCATTATATTATGACAGACCAGCAAGATCTACTGTCTCTATTGTATTATGACAGACCAGGTAGATCTACTGTCTCTATTGTATTATCACAGACCAGGTAGATCTACTGTCTCTATTATATTATGACAGACCAGCTGGATCTACTATCTCTATTATATTATGACAGACCAGCTAGATCTACTGTCTCTATTATATTATGACAGACCAGCTAGATCTACTGTCTGTTATATTTTGACAAACAGGCTTGATCTATTGTCTCTATTATATTATGACATACCAGCTAGATCTACTGTCTCTATTATATTATGACAGATCAGCTAGATCTACTGTCTCTATTATACTATGACAGACCAGCTAGATCTACTGTCTCTATTGTATTATCACAGACCAGCTAGATCTACTGTCTCTATTGTATTATGACAGATCAGCTAGATCTACTGTCTATATTATATTATGACAGACCAGCAAGATCTACTCTCTATTATAATATGACAGACCAGCTAGATCTACTGTCTCCATTATATTATGACAGACCAGCAAGATCTACTGTCTCTATTGTAATATGACAGATCAGCTAGATCTACTGTCTCTAAAATATTATGACAGACCAGGTAGATCTACTGTCTCTATTGTATTATCACAGACCAGGTAGATCTACTGTCTCTATTATATTATGACAGACCAGCTAGATCTACTGTCTGTATTATATTTTGACAGACCAGCTTGATCTACTGTCTCTATTATATTATGACAGACCAGGTAGATCTACTGTCTCTATTGTATTATGACAGATCAGATAGATCTACTGTCTCTATTATATTTTGACAGACCAGCAAGATCTACTGTCTCTATTGTATTATGACAGATCAGCTAGATCTACTGTCTCTAAAATATTATGACAGACCAGGTAGATCTACTGTCTCTATTGTATTATCACAGACCAGCTGGATCTACTATCTCTATTATATTATGACAGACCAGCTAGATCTACTGTCTCTATTATATTATGACAGACCAGCTAGATCTACTGTCTGTTATATTTTGACAAACAGGCTTGATCTATTGTCTCTATTATATTATGACATACCAGCTAGATCTACTGTCTCTATTATATTATGACAGACCAGCTAGATCTACTGTCTCTATTATATTATGACAGACCAGCTAGAACTACTGTCTCTGTTATATTTTGACAGACCAGCTTGGTCTACTGTCTCTATTATATTATGACAGACCAGCTAGGTCTACTGCCTCTATTATATTATGACAGACCAGCTAGATCTACTGTCTCTATTATATTTTGACAGACCAGCTTGATCTACTGTCTCTATTATATTATGACATACCAGCTAGATCTACTGTCTCTATTATATTATGACATACCAGCTAGATCTACTGTCTCTATTATAATATGACAGACCAGCTAGATCTACTGTCTCTATTATATTATGACAGACCAGGTAGATCTACTGTCTCTATTGTATTATGACAGATCAGCTAGATCTACAGTCTCTATTATATTATGACAGACCAGCTAGATCTACTGCCTCTATTATAATATGACACACCAGCTAGAACGACTGTCTCTGTTATATTTTGACAGACCAGCTTGATCTATTGTCTCTATTGTATGACACACCAGCTAGATCTCCTGTCTCTAAAATATTATGACAGACCAGGTAGATCTACTGTCTCTATTGTATTATGACAGACCAGCTAGATCTACTGTCTCTATTATATTATGACAGACCAGCTATATCTACTGTCTCTATTATATTATTTCAGACCAGGTATATCTACTGTCTCTATTATATTTTGACAGACCAGCTTGATCTACTGTCTCTATTATATTATGACAGACCAGGTAGATCTACTGTCTCTATTGTATTATCACAGACCAGCAAGATCTACTGTCTCTTATATTATGACAGACCAGCTAGAACTACTGTCTCTATTATATTATGACAGACCAGCTAGATCAACTGTCGCTATTATATTATGAAAGACCAGCTAGATCTACTGTCTCTAAAATATTATGACAGACCAGGTAGATCTACTGTATCTATTGTATTATCACAGACCAGCGAGATCTATTGTCTCTATTATATTTTGACAGACCAGCTTGATCTACTGTCTCTGTTATACTTTGATAGACCAGCTAGATCTACTGTCTTTATTATATTATGACAGACCAGCTAGATCTACTGTCTCTGTTATATTTTGACAGACCTGGTAGATCTACTGTCTCTATTATATTATGACAGACCAGCTAGATCTACTGTCTCTGTTATATTTTGACAGACCAGCAAGATCTACTGTCTCTATTGTATTATGACAGACCAGCTAGATCTACCGTCTCTATTAAATTATGACAGACCAGCTATATCTACTGTCTCTATAATATTATGACAGACCAGCTAGATCTACTGTCGCTATTATATTATGAAAGACCAAGATCTACTGTCTCTATTATATTTTGACAGACCAGCTAGAACTACTGTCTCTATATTTTGACAGACCAGCTAGAACTACTGTCTCTGTTATATTTTGACAGACCAGCTTGATCTAGTGTCTCTAATATATTATGACAGACCAGCTAGATCAACTGTCGCTATTATATTATGAAAGACCAGCTAGATCTACTGTCTCTATTGTATGACATACCAGCTAGATCTACTGTCTCTAAAATATTATGACAGACCAGGTAGATCTACTGTATCTATTGTATTATCACAGACCAGCTAGATCTACTGTCTCTATTATATTTTGACAGACCAGCTTGATCTACTGTCTCTGTTATACTTTGATAGACCAGCTAGATCTACTGTCTCTATTATATTATGACAGACCAGCTAGATCTACTGTCTCTGTTATATTTTGACAGACCAGCAAGATCTACTGTCTCTATTGTATTATGACAGACCAGCTAGATATACCGTCTCTATTATATTATGACAGACCAGCTAGATCTACTGTCTCTATTATATTATGACAGACCAGCTAGATCTACTGTCTGTTATATTTTGACAAACAGGCTTGATCTATTGTCTCTATTATATTATGACATACCAGCTAGATCTACTGTCTCTATTATATTATGACAGACCAGCTAGATCTACTGTCTCTATTATATTATGACAGACCAGCTAGAACTACTGTCTCTGTTATATTTTGACAGACCAGCTTGGTCTACTGTCTCTATTATATTATGACAGACCAGCTAGCTCTACTGCCTCTATTATATTATGACAGACCAGCTAGATCTACTGTCTCTATTATATTTTGACAGACCAGCTTGATCTACTCTCTCTATTATATTATGACATACCAGCTAGATCTACTGTCTCTATTATATTATGACATACCAGCTAGATCTACTGTCTCTAATGTATGACATACCAGCTAGATCTACTGTCTCTATAATATGACAGACCAGCTAGATCTACTGTCGCTATTATATTATGAAAGACCAAGATCTACTGTCTCTATTATATTATGACAGACCAGCTAGATCTACTGTCTCTGTTATATTTTGACAGACCAGCTAGAACTACTGTCTCTGATATATTATGACAGACCAGCTAGAACTACTGTCTCTGTTATATTTTGACAGACCAGTTTGATCTACTGTCTCTATTATACTATGACAGACCAGCTATAGCTACTGTCTCTATTATATTATGACAGACCAGCTAGATCTACTGTCTCTATTATATTATGACAGACCAGCTAGATCTACTGTCAATATTATATTATGACAGACCAGCTTGATCTACTGTCTCTATTATATTATGACAGACCAGGTAGATCTACTGTCTCTATTGTATTATGACAGACCAGCCAGATTTATTGTCTCTATAATATGACAGACCAGCTAGATCTACTGGTCTTATTGTATTATGACAGACCAGCTAGATCTACTGTCTCTATTATATTATGACAGACCAGCTAGATCTACTGTCTCTATTGTATTATGACAGACCAGCTAGATCTACTGTCTCTATTGTATTATGACAGACCAGCTAGTTCTACTGTCTCTATTATAATATGACAGACCAGCTAGATCTACTGTTCTTATTGTATTATGACGGACCAGCAAGATCTACTGTCTCTTATATTATGACAGACCAGCTAGATCTACTGTCTCTATTATATTTTGACAGACCAGGTAGATCTACTGTCTCTATTATATTATGACAGACCAGCTACAACTACTGTCTCTATTATATTATGACAGACCAGCTAGATCTACTGTCTCTATTGTATTACATACCAGCTAGATCTACTGTCTCTATTATATTATGACAGACCAGCTAGATCAACTGTCGCTATTATATTATGAAAGACCAGCTAGATCTACTGTCTCTATTGTATGACATACCAGCTAGATCTACTGTCTCTAAAATATTATGACAGACCAGGTAGATCTACTGTATCTATTGTATTATCACAGACCAGCTAGATCTACTGTCTCTATTATATTTTGACAGACCAGCTTGATCTACTGTCTCTGTTATACTTTGATAGACCAGCTAGATCTACTGTCTCTATTATATTATGACAGACCAGCTAGATCTACTGTCTCTGTTATATTTTGACAGACCAGCAAGATCTACTGTCTCTAATGTATGACATACCAGCTAGATCTACTGTCTCTATAATATTATGACAGACCAGCTAGATCTACTGTCGCTATTATATTATGAAAGACCAAGATCTACTGTCTCTATTATATTATGACAGACCAGCTAGATCTACTGTCTCTGATATATTTTGACAGACCAGCTAGAACTACTGTCTCTGATATATTATGACAGACCAGCTAGAACTACTGTCTCTGTTATATTTTGACAGACCAGTTTGATCTACTGTCTCTATTATACTATGACAGACCAGCTATAGCTACTGTCTCTATTATATTATGACAGACCAGCTAGATCTACTGTCTCTATTATATTATGACAGACCAGCTAGATCTACTGTCAATATTATATTATGACAGACCAGCTTGATCTACTGTCTCTATTATACTATGACAGACCAGCTATAGCTACTGTCTCTATTATATTATGACAGACCAGGTAGATCTACTGTCTCTATTGTATTATGACAGACCAGCCAGATCTACTGTCTCTATAATATGACAGACCAGCTAGATCTACTGGTCTTATTGTATTATGACAGACCAGCTAGATCTACTGTCTCTATTATATTATGACAGACCAGCTAGATCTACTGTCTCTATTGTATTATGACAGACCAGCTAGATCTACTGTCTCTATTATAATATGACAGACCAGCTAGTTCTACTGTCTCTATTATAATATGACGGACCAGCAAGATCTACTGTCTCTTATATTATGACAGACCAGGTAGATCTACTGTCTCTATTATATTATGACAGACCAGCTAGATCTACTGTCTCTATTATATTTTGACAGACCAGCTTGATCTACTGTCTCTATTATATTATGACAGACCAGGTAGATCTACAGTCTCTATTGTATTATCACAGACCAGCCAGATCTACTGTCTCTATTGTATTATGACAGACCAGCTAGATCTACTGTCTCTATTGTATTATGACAGATCAGCTAGATCTACTGTCTCTATTATATTATGACAGACCAGCTAGATCTACTGTCTCTATTGTATTATCACAGACCAGCAAGATCTACTGTCTCTATTGTATTATGACAGATCAGCTAGATCTACTGTCTCTAAAATATTATGACAGACCAGCTAGATCTACTGTCGCTATTATATTATGAAAGACCAGCTAGATCTACTGTCTCTATTATATTATGACAGACCAGCTAGATCTACTGTATCTATAATATTTTGACAGACCAGCTTGATCTACTGTCTCTATTATATTATGACAGACCATCTAGATCTACTGTCTCTGTTATATTTTGACAGACCAGCTAGATCTACTGTCGCTATTATATTATGAAAGACCAGCTCGATCTATTGTATGACATACCAGCTAGATCTACGGTCTCTAAAATATTATGACAGACCAGGTAGATCTACTGTCTCTATTGTATTATGACAGACCAGCTAGATCTACTGTCTCTATTATATTATGACAGACCAGCTAGATCTACTCTCTATTATATTTTGACAGACCAGGTAGATCTACTGTCTCTGTTATATTATGACAGACCAGCTAGATCTACTGTCTCTGTTATATTTTGACAGACCAGCTAGAACTACTGTCTCTGTTATATTTTGACAGACCAGCTTGATCTACTGTCTCTGCTATATTTTGACAGACCAGCTTGATCTACTGTCTCTATTATATTATGACAGACCAGCTATATCTACTGTCTCTATTATATTATTTCAGACCAGGTAGATCTACTGTCTCTATTATATTATGACAGATCTACTGTCTCTATTATATTTTGACAGACCAGCGAGATCTACTGTCTCTATTATATTATGACAGACCAGCTAGATCTACTGTCTCTATTATATTATGAAAGATCAGCTAGATCTACTGTCTCTATTATATTTTGACAGACCAGCTAGATCTACTGTCTCTATTATATTATGAAAGACCAGCTAGATCTACTGTCTCTATTATATTTTGACAGACCAGCTAGATCTACTGTCTCTATTGTATTATGACAGATCAGCTAGATCTACTGTCTCTATTATATTATGACAGACCAGCTAGATCTACTGTCTCTATTGTATTATGACAGACCAGCTAGATCTATTGTCTCTATTATAATATGACAGACCAGCTATATCTACTGTCTCTATTATATTATGACAGACCAGCTAGATCTACTGTCTCTATTATATTATGACAGACCAGCTAGATCTACTGTCTCTATTATATTATGACAGATCTACTGTCTCTATTATATTTTGACAGACCAGCGAGATCTAATGTCTCTATTATATTATGACAGACCAGCTAGATCTACTGTCTCTATTATATTATGACATACCAGCTAGATCTACTGTCTCTATTATATTATGACAGACCAGCTAGATCTACTGTCTCTATTATATTATGACAGACCAGCTAGATCTACTGTCTCTATTATATTTTGACAGACCAGCTTGATCTATTGTCCCTATTATATTTTGACATACCAGCTAGATCTACTGTCTCTATTATATTATGACAGACCAGCTTGATCTACTGTCTCTATTATATTATGACAGACCAGCTAGATCTACTGTCTCTGTTATATTTTGACAGACCAGCTTGATCTACTGTCTCTATTATATTATGACAGACCATCTAGATCTACTGTCTCTATTATATTATGACAGACCAGCTAGATCTACTGTCTCTATTATATTTTGACAGACCAGCTTGATCTACTGTCTCTATTGTATTATGACAGATCAGCTAGATCTACTGTCTCTATTATATTATAACAGACCAGCTTGATCTATTGTCTCTATTATATTATGACATACCAGCTAGATCTACTGTCTCTATTATATTATTACAGACCAGCTAGATCTACTGTCTCTATATTATGACAGACCAGCTAGAACTACTGTCTCTGTTATATTTTGACAGACCAGCTTGATCTACTGTCTCATATTATGACAGACCAGCTTGATCTACTGTCTCATATTATGACAGACCAGCTAGATCTACTGTCTCTATTATATTATGACAGACCAGCTAGATCTACTCTCTATTATATTTTGACAGACCAGGTAGATCTACTGTCTCTATTATATTATGACAGACCAGCTAGATCTACTGTCTCTGTTATATTTTGACAGACCAGCTTGATCTACTGTCTCTGCTATATTTTGACAGACCAGCTTGATCTACTGTCTCTATTATATTATGACAGACCAGGTAGATCTACTGTCTCTATTATATTATGACAGATCTACTGTCTCTATTATATTTTGACAGACCAGCTAGATCTACTGTCTCTATTATATTTTGACAGACCAGCTTGATCTACAGTCTCTATTATATTATGACAGACCAGGTAGATCTACTGTCTCTAAAATATTATGACAGACCAGGTAGATCTACTGTATCTATTGTATTATCACAGACCAGCTAGATCTACTGTCTCTATTATATTATGACAGACCAGCTGGATCTACTGTCTCTGTTATATTTTGACAGACCAGCTTGATCTACTGTCTCTGCTATATTTTGACAGACCAGCTTGATCTACTGTCTCTAATATATTATGACAGACCAGCTAGATCTACTGTCTCTATTATATTATGACAGACCAGCTAGAACTACTGTCTCTGTTATACTTTGATAGACCAGCTAGATCTACTGTCTCTATTATATTATGACAGACCAGCTAGATCTATTGTCGCTATTATATTATGAAAGACCAGCTAGATCTACTGTCTCCATTGTATGACAGACCAGCTAGATCTACTGTCTCTATTATATTATGACAGATCTACTGTCTCTATTATATTTTGACAGACCAGCTAGATCTACTGTCTCTATTATATTTTGACAGACCAGCTTGATCTACTGTCTCTTTTATATTATGACAGATCAGCTAGATCTACTGTCTCTATTATATTATGACAGACCAGCTAGATCTACTGTCGCTATTATATTATGACAGACCAGCTAGATCTACTGTCTCTGTTATATTTTGACAGACCAGCTTGATCTACTGTCTCTGCTATATTTTGACAGACCAGCTTGATCTACTGTCTCTATTATATTATGACAGACCAGGTAGATCTACTGTCTCTATTATATTATGACAGATCTACTGTCTCTATTATATTTTGACAGACCAGCTAGATCTACTGTCTCTATTATATTTTGACAGACCAGCTTGATCTACAGTCTCTATTATATTATGACAGACCAGGTAGATCTACTGTCTCTAAAATATTATGACAGACCAGGTAGATCTACTGTATCTATTGTATTATCACAGACCAGCTAGATCTACTGTCTCTATTATATTATGACAGACCAGCTGGATCTACTGTCTCTGTTATATTTTGACAGACCAGCTTGATCTACTGTCTCTGCTATATTTTGACAGACCAGCTTGATCTACTGTCTCTAATATATTATGACAGACCAGCTAGATCTACTGTCTCTATTATATTATGACAGACCAGCTAGAACTACTGTCTCTGTTATACTTTGATAGATCAGCTAGATCTACTGTCTCTATTATATTATGACAGACCAGCTAGATCTATTGTCGCTATTATATTATGAAAGACCAGCTAGATCTACTGTCTCCATTGTATGACAGACCAGCTAGATCTACTGTCTCTATTATATTATGACAGATCTACTGTCTCTATTATATTTTGACAGACCAGCTAGATCTACTGTCTCTATTATATTTTGACAGACCAGCTTGATCTACTGTCTCTTTTATATTATGACAGATCAGCTAGATCTACTGTCTCTATTATATTATGACAGACCAGCTAGATCTACTGTCGCTATTATATTATGACAGACCAGGTAGATCTACTGTCTCTATTGTATGACACACCAGCTAGATCTACTGTCTCTATTATATTATGACAGACCAGCTAGATCTACTGTCTCTATTATATTATGAAAGATCAGCTAGATCTACTGTCTCTATTATATTTTGACAGACCAGCTAGATCTACTGTCTCTATTATATTATGAAAGACCAGCTAGATCTACTGTCTCTATTATATTTTGACAGACCAGCTAGATCTACTGTCTCTATTGTATTATGACAGATCAGCTAGATCTACTGTCTCTATTATATTATGACAGACCAGCTAGATCTACTGTCTCTATTGTATTATGACAGACCAGCTAGATCTATTGTCTCTATTATAATATGACAGACTTGCTAGATCTACTGTCTCTATTGTATGACACACCAGCTATATCTACTGTCTCTATTATATTATGACAGACCAGCTAGATCTACTGTCGCTATTATATTATGAAAGACCAGCTCGATCTATTGTATGACATACCAGCTAGATCTACGGTCTCTAAAATATTATGACAGACCAGGTAGATCTACTGTCTCTATTGTATTATGACAGACCAGCTAGATCTACTGTCTCTATTATATTATGACAGACCAGCTAGATCTACTCTCTATTATATTTTGACAGACCAGGTAGATCTACTGTCTCTGTTATATTATGACAGACCAGCTAGATCTACTGTCTCTGTTATATTTTGACAGACCAGCTAGAACTACTGTCTCTGTTATATTTTGACAGACCAGCTTGATCTACTGTCTCTGCTATATTTTGACAGACCAGCTTGATCTACTGTCTCTATTATATTATGACAGACCAGCTATATCTACTGTCTCTATTATATTATTTCAGACCAGGTAGATCTACTGTCTCTATTATATTATGACAGACCAGCTAGAACTACTGTCTCTGTTATATTTGACAGACCAGCTATATCTACTGTCTCTATTATATTATGACAGACCAGCTAGATCTACTGTCTCTATTATATTATGACGGACCAGCTAGATCTACTGTCTCTATTATATTATGACAGACCAGCTAGATCTACTGTCTCTGTTATATTTTGACAGACCAGCTTGATCTACTGTCTCTATTATATTATGACAGACCATCTAGATCTACTGTCTCTGTTATATTTTGACAGCCCAGCTTGATCTACTGTCTCTATTATATTATGACAGACCATCTAGATCTACTGTCTCTATTATATTATGACAGACCAGCTAGATCTACTGTCTCTATTATATTTTGACAGACCAGCTTGATCTATTGTCTCTATTATATTATGACATACCAGCTAGATCTACTGTCTCTATTATATTACGACAGACCAGCTAGAACTACTGTTTCTATTATATTATGACAGACCAGCTAGATCTACTGTCTCTATTATATTATGACAGATCTACTGTCTCTATTATATTTTGACAGACCAGCTAGATCTACTGTCTCTATTATATTATGACAGACCAGCTAGATCTA
Organism: Oncorhynchus keta; assembly: GCF_023373465.1. Classification (NCBI taxonomy): domain Eukaryota; kingdom Metazoa; phylum Chordata; class Actinopteri; order Salmoniformes; family Salmonidae; genus Oncorhynchus; species Oncorhynchus keta. The sequence continues at coordinate 133,735 of NW_026289345.1, forward strand.
CTGTCTCTATTATATTTTGACATACCAGCTAGATCTACTGTCTCTATTATATTATGACAGACCAGCTAGATCTACTGTCTCTATTATATTATGACATACCAGCTAGATCTACTGTCTCTATTATATTATGACAGACCAGCTTGATCTATTGTCTCTATTATATTTTGACATACCAGCTAGATCTACTGTCTCTATTATATTATGACAGACCAGCTTGATCTACTGTCTCTATTATATTATGACAGACCAGCTAGATCTACTGTCTCTGTTATATTTTGACAGACCAGCTTGATCTACTGTCTCTATTATATTATGACAGACCATCTAGATCTACTGTCTCTGTTATATTTTGACAGACCAGCTTGATCTACTGTCTCTATTATATTATGACAGACCATCTAGATCTACTGTCTCTATTATATTATGACAGACCAGCTAGATCTACTGTCTCTATTATATTTTGACAGACCAGCTTGATCTACTGTCTCTATTGTATTATGACAGATCAGCTAGATCTACTGTCTCTATTATATTATGACAGACCAGCTTGATCTATTGTCTCTATTATATTATGACATACCAGCTAGATCTACTGTCTCTATTATATTATGACAGACCAGCTAGATCTACTGTCTCTATTATAATATGACAGACCAGCTAGAACTACTGTCTCTGTTATTATTTGACAGACCAGCTTGATATACTGTCTCTATTATATTATTAGACCAGCTAGATCTACTGTTTCTATATTATGACAGACCAGCTAGAACTACTGTCTCTGTTATATTTTGACAGACCAGCTTGATCTACTGTCTCATATTATGACAGACCAGCTTGATCTACTGTCTCATATTATGACAGACCAGCTAGATCTACTGTCTCTATTATATTATGACAGACCAGCTAGATCTACTGTCTCTATTATATTACATACCAGCTAGATCTACTGTCTCTATTATATTATGACAGACCAGCTAGATCTACTCTCTATTATATTTTGACAGACCAGGTAGATCTACTGTCTCTATTATATTATGACAGACCAGCTAGATCTACTGTCTCTGTTATATTTTGACAGACCAGCTTGATCTACTGTCTCTGCTACATTTTGACAGACCAGCTTGATCTACTGTCTCTATTATATTATGACAGACCAGCTATATCTACTGTCTCTATTATATTATGACAGACCAGCTAGATCTACTGTCACTATTATATTATGACAGACCAGCTAGATCTACTGTCTCTATTGTATGACATACCAGCTAGATCTACTGTCTCTAAAATATTATGACAGACCAGGTAGATCTACTGTATCTATTGTATTATCACAGACCAGCCAGATCTACTGTCTCTATTATATTATGACAGACCAGCTAGATCTACTGTCTCTGTTATATTTTGACAGACCAGCTTGATCTACTGTCTCTGCTATATTTTGACAGACCAGCTTGATCTACTGTCTCTAATATATTATGACAGACCAGCTAGATCTACTGTCTCTATTATATTATGACAGACCAGCTAGAACTACTGTCTCTGTCATACTTTGATAGACCAGCTAGATCTACTGTCTCTATTATATTATGACAGACCAGCTAGATCTATTGTCGCTATTATATTATGAAAGACCAGCTAGATCTACTGTCTCCATTGTATGACAGACCAGCTAGATCTACTGTCTCTATTATATTATGACAGATCTACTGTCTCTATTATATTTTGACAGACCAGCTAGATCTACTGTCTCTATTATATTTTGACAGACCAGCTTGATCTACTGTCTCTATTATATTATGACAGACCAGCTTGATCTACTGTCTCTAAAATATTATGACAGACCAGGTAGATCTACTGTATCTGTTGTATTATCACAGACCAGCTAGATCTACTGTCTCTATTATATTATGACAGACCAGCTAGATCTACTGTCTCTGTTATATTTTGACAGACCAGCTTGATCTACTGTCTCTGCTATATTTTGACAGACCAGCTTGATCTACTGTCTCTAATATATTATGACAGACCAGCTAGATCTACTGTCTCTATTATATTATGACAGACCAGCTAGAACTACTGTCTCTGTTATACTTTGATAGACCAGCTAGATCTACTGTCTCTATTATATTATGACAGACCAGCTAGATCTATTGTCGCTATTATATTATGAAAGACCAGCTAGATCTACTGTCTCCATTGTATGACAGACCAGCTAGATCTACTGTCTCTATTATATTATGACAGATCTACTGTCTCTATTATATTTTGACAGACCAGCTAGATCTACTGTCTCTATTATATTTTGACAGACCAGCTTGATCTACTGTCTCTAAAATATTATGACAGACCAGGTAGATCTACTGTATCTGTTGTATTATCACAGACCAGCTAGATCTACTGTCTCTATTATATTATGACAGACCAGCTAGATCTACTGTCGCTATTATATTATGACAGACCAGGTAGATCTACTGTCTCTATTGTATGACACACCAGCTAGATCTACTGTCTCTATTATATTATGACAGACCAGCTAGATCTACTGTCTCTATTATATTATGAAAGATCAGCTAGATCTACTGTCTCTATTATATTTTGACAGACCAGCTAGATCTACTGTCTCTATTATATTATGAAAGACCAGCTAGATCTACTGTCTCTATTATATTTTGACAGACCAGCTAGGTCTACTGTCTCTATTGTATTATGACATATCAGCTAGATCTACTGTCTCTATTATATTATGACAGACCAGCTAGATCTACTGTCTCTATTGTATTATGACAGACCAGCTAGATCTATTGTCTCTATTATAATATGACAGACCTGCTAGATCTACTGTCTCTATTGTATGACACACCAGCTATATCTACTGTCTCTATTATATTATGACAGACCAGCTAGATCTACTGTCGCTATTATATTATGAAAGACCAGCTCGATCTATTGTATGACATACCAGCTAGATCTACGGTCTCTAAAATATTATGACAGACCAGGTAGATCTACTGTCTCTATTGTATTATGACAGACCAGCTAGATCTACTGTCTCTATTATATTATGACAGACCAGCTAGATCTACTCTCTATTATATTTTGACAGACCAGGTAGATCTACTGTCTCTGTTATATTATGACAGACCAGCTAGATCTACTGTCTGTTATATTTTGACAGACCAGCTAGAACTACTGTCTCTGTTATATTTTGACAGACCAGCTTGATCTACTGTCTCTGCTATATTTTGACAGACCAGCTTGATCTACTGTCTCTATTATATTATGCCGATGACTTCCGGCGCCGACTGAGATGGCCGCCTCGCTTCGCGTTCCTAGGAAACTATGCAGTTTTTTGTTTTTTACGTGTTATTTCTTACATTAGTACCCCAGTTCATCTTAGGTTTCATTACATACAGTCGAGAAGAACTACTGAATATAAGATCAGCGTCAACTCACCATCAGTACGACCAAGAATATGTTTTCCGCGACGCGGATCCTGTGTTCTGCCTTACAAACAGGACAACGGAATGGATCGCTTGCAGCGACCCAAGGAAACGACTACGAAAAAGAGGGAAACGCGGCGGTGTTCTGGTCAGACTCCGAAAAAGGGCACATCGCGCACCACTTCCCAGTATTCTTCTTGCCAATGTCCAGTCTCTCGACAACAAGGTTGATGAAATCCGAGCAAGGGTGGCATTCCAGAGGGACATCAGAGACTGCAACGTTCTCTGCTTTACGGAAACATGGCTTACTGGGAAGACGCTATCCAGGGCGGTGCAGCCAACGGGTTTCTCCACGCATCGCGCGGACAGAAACAAACATCTCTCTGGTAAGAAGAGTGGCGGGGCGTATGCCTCATGACTAACGGGACATGGTGTGATGAAGGAAACATACAGGAACTCAAATCCTTCTGTTCACCTGATTTAGAATTCCTCACAATCAAATGTAGACCGCATTATCTTCCAAGAGAATTCTCTTCGATTATAATCACAGCCGTATATATCCCCCCAAGCAGACACATCGATGGCTCTGAACGAACTTTATTTAACTCTTTGCAAACTGGAAAACATTTATCCGGAGGCTGCATTCATTGTAGCTGGGGATTTTAACAAAGCCAATCTGAAAACAAGACTCCCTAAATTTTATCAGCATATCGATTGCGCAACCAGGGGTGGTAAAACCTTGGATCATTGTTACTCTAACTTCCGCGACGCATATAAGGCCCTGCCCCGCCCCTTTCGGAAAAGCTGACCACGACTCCATTTTGCTGATCCCTGCCTACAGGCAGAAATTAAAACAAGAGGCTCCCACGCTGAGGTCTGTCCAACGCTGGTCAGACCAAGCTGACTCTACACTCCAAGACTGCTTCCATCACGTGGACTGGGACATGTTTCGTATTGCGTCAGATGGGAATATTGACGAATACGCTGATTCGGTGTGCGAGTTCATTAGAACGTGCGTCGAAGATGTCGTTCCCATAGCAACGATAAAAACATTCCCTAACCAGAAACCGTGGATTGATGGCAGCATTCGCGTGAAACTGAAAGCGCGAACCACTGCTTTTAATCAGGGCAAGGTGTCTGGCAACATGACTGAATACAAACAGTGCAGCTATTCCCTCCGCAAGGCTATTAAACAAGCTAAGCGTCAGTACAGAGACAAAGTGGAATCTCAATTCAATGGCTCAGACACAAGAGGCATGTGGCAGGGTCTACAGTCAATCACGGACTACAAGATGAAATCCAGCCCAGTCACGGACCAGGATGTCTTGCTCCCAGGCAGACTAAATAACTTTTTGCCCGCTTTGAGGACAATACAGTGCCATTGACACGGCCTGCAACGGAAACATGCGGTCTCTCCTTCACTGCAGCCGAGGTGAGTAAGACATTTAAACGTGTTAACCCTCGCAAGGCTGCAGGCCCAGACGGCATCCCCAGCCGCGCCCTCAGAGCATGCGCAGACCAGCTGGCCGGTGTGTTTACGGACATATTCAATCAATCCCTATACCAGTCTGCTGTTCCCACATGCTTCAAGAGGGCCACCATTGTTCCTGTTCCCAAGAAAGCTAAGGTAACTGAGCTAAACGACTACCGCCCGTAGCACTCACTTCCGTCATCATGAAGTGCTTTGAGAGACTAGTCAAGGACCATATCACCTCCACCCTACCTGACACCCTAGACCCACTCCAATTTGCTTACCGCCCAAATAGGTCCACAGACGATGCAATCTCAACCACACTGCACACTGCCCTAACCCACCTGGACAAGAGGAATACCTATGTGAGAATGCTGTTCATCGACTACAGCTCGGCATTCAACACCATAGTACCCTCCAAGCTCGTCATCAAGCTCGAGACCCTGGGTCTCGACCCCGCCCTGTGCAACTGGGTACTGGACTTCCTGACGGGCCGCCACCAGGTGGTGAGGGTAGGCAACAACATCTCCTCCCCGCTGATCCTCAACACGGGGGCCCCACAAGGGTGCGTTCTGAGCCCTCTCCTGTACTCCCTGTTCACCCACGACTGCGTGGCCACGCACGCCTCCAACTCAATCATCAAGTTTGCGGACGACACAACAGTGGTAGGCTTGATTACCAACAACGACGAGACGGCCTACAGGGAGGAGGTGAGGGCCTCGGAGTGTGGTGTCAGGAAAATAACCTCACACTCAACGTCAACAAAACTAAGGAGATGATTGTGGACTTCAGGAAACAGCAGAGGGAACACCCCCTATCCACATCGATGGAACAGTAGTGGAGAGGGTAGCTAGTTTTAAGTTCCTCGGCATACACATCACAGACAAACTGAATTGGTCCACTCACACTGACAGCGTGCGGAAGAAGGCGCAGCAGCGCCTATTCAACCTCAGGAGGCTGAAGAAATTCGGCTTGTCACCAAAAGCACTCACAAACTTCTACAGATGCACAATCGAGAGCATCCTGGCGGGCTGTATCACCGCCTGGTACGGCAACTGCTCTGCCCTCAACCGTAAGGCTCTCCAGAGGGTAGTGAGGACTGCACAACGCATCACCGGGGCAAACTACCTGCCCTCCAGGACACCTACACCACCCGTTGTTACAGGAAGGCCATAAAGATCATCAAGGACATCAACCACCCGAACCACTGCCTGTTCACCCCGCTATCATCCAGAAGGCGAGGTCAGTACAGGTGCATCAAAGCTGGGACCGAGAGACTGAAAAACAGCTTCTATCTCAAGGCCATCAGACTGTTAAACAGCCACCACTAACAGTGAGTGGCTGCTGCCAACACACTGTCATTGACACTGACCCAACTCCAGCCATTTTAATAATGGGAATTGATGGGAATTATGTAAATATATCACTAGCCACTTTAAACAATGCTACCTTATATAATGTTACTTACCCTACATTATTCATCTCATATGCATATGTATATACTGTACTCTACATCATCGACTGCATCCTTATGTAACACATGTATCACTAGCCACTTTAACTATGCCACTTTGTTTACTTTGTCTACACACTCATCTCATATGTATATACTGTACTCGATACCATCTACTGTATGCTGCTCTGTACCATCACTCATTCATATATCCTTATGTACATGTTCCTTATCCCCTTACACTGTGTATAAGACAGTAGTTTGGAATTGTTAGTTAGATTACTTGTTGGTTATCAATGCATTGTCGGAACTAGAAGCACAAGCATTTCGCTACACTCGCATTTAACATCTGCTAACCATGTGTATGTGACAAATAAAATTTGATTTGATTTGATTTGATTTGATTTGACAGACCAGCTATATCTACTGTCTCTATTATATTATTTCAGACCAGGTAGATCTACTGTCTCTATTATATTATGACAGACCAGCTAGATCTACTGTCTCTGTTATATTTTGACAGACCAGCTTGATCTACTGTCTCTATTATATTATGACAGACCATCTAGATCTACTGTCTCTGTTATATTTTGACAGACCAGCTTGATCTACTGTCTCTATTATATTATGACAGACCATCTAGATCTACTGTCTCTATTATATTATGACAGACCAGCTAGATCTACTGTCTCTATTATATTTTGACAGACCAGATGGATCTACTGTCTCTATTGTATTATGACAGACCAGCTAGATCTACTGTCTCTATTATATTATGACAGACCAGCTAGAACTACTGTCTCTGTTATTATTTGACAGACCAGCTTGATATACTGTCTCTATTATATTATTAGACCAGCTAGATCTACTGTCTCTATATTATGACAGACCAGCTTGATCTACTGTCTCATATTATGACAGACCAGCTAGATCTACTGTCTCTATTATATTATGACAGACCAGCTAGATCTACTGTCTCTGTTATATTTTGACAGACCAGCTTGATCTACTGTCTCTGTTATATTATGACAGACCAGCTAGATCTACTCTCTATTATATTTCGACAGACCAGGTAGATCTACTGTCTCTATTATATTATGACAGACCAGCTTGATCTACTGTCTCTATTATATTATGACAGACCAGCTATATCTACTGTCTCTAATATATTATGACAGACCAGCTAGATCTACTGTCTCTATTATATTATGACAGACCAGCTGGAACTACTGTCTCTGTTATACTTTGATAGACCAGCTAGATCTACTGTCTCTATTATATTATGACAGACCAGCTAGATCTATTGTCGCTATTATATTATGAAAGACCAGCTAGATCTACTGTCTCCATTGTATGACATACCAGCTAGATCTACTGTCTCTATTATATTATGACAGATCTACTGTCTCTATTATATTTTGAAAGACCAGCTAGATCTACTGTCTCTATTATATTATGACAGACCAGCTAGATCTACTGTCTCTATTATATTATGACAGATCTACTGTCTCTATTATATTTTGACAGACCAGCTAGATCTACTGTCTCTATTATATTTTGACAGACCAGCTTGATCTACTGTCTCTATTATATTATGACAGACCAGGTAGATCTACTGTCTCTATTGTATTATGACAGATCAGCTAGATCTACTGTCTCTATTATATTATGACAGACCAGCTAGATCTACTGTCTCTATTATATTATGAAAGACCAGCTAGATCTACTGTCTCTATTATATTTTGACAGACCAGCTAGATCTACTGTCTCTATTGTATTATGACAGATCAGCTAGATCTACTGTCTATAATATATTATGACAGACCAGCTAGATCTACTGTCTCTATAATATTATGACAGACCAGCTAGATCTACTGTCTCTATTGTATGACACACCAGCTAGATCTACTGTCTCTATTATATTATGACAGACCAGCTAGATCTACTGTCGCTATTATATTATGAAAGACCAGCTAGATCTATTGTATGACATACCAGCTAGATCTACTGTCTCTATTATATTATGACAGATGTACTGTCTCTATTATATTTTGAAAGACCAGCTAGATCTACTGTCTCTATTATATTATGACAGACCAGCTAGATCTACTGTCTCTATTATATTATTACAGATCTACTGTTTCTATTATATTTTGACAGACCAGCTAGATCTACTGTCTCTATTATATTATGACAGACCAGCTAGAACTACTGTCTCTGTTATATTTTGACAGACCAGCTTGATCTATTGTCTCTATTAGATTATGACAGACCAGCTAGATCTACTGTCTCTATTATATTATGACAGATCTACTGTCTCTATTATATTTTGACAGACCAGCTAGATCTACTGTCTCTATTATATTATGACAGGACAGCTAGAACTACTGTCTCTGTTATATTTTGACAGACCAGCTTGATCTATTGTCTCTATTATATTATGACAGACCAGGTAGATCTACTGTCTCTATTGTATTATCCCAGACCAGCAAGATCTGCTGTCTCTATTGTATTATGACAGACCAGCTAGATCTACTGTCTCTATTGTATTATGACAGATCAGCTTGATATACTGTCTCTATTATATTATGTCAGACCATCTAGATCTACTGTCTCTGTTATATTTTGACAGACCAGCTTGATCTACTGTCTCTATTATATTATGACAGACCATCTAGATCTACTGTCTCTATTATATTTTGACAGACCAGCTTGATCTACTGTCTCTATTATATTTTGACAGACCAGCTTGATCTACTGTCTCTATTGTATTATCACAGACCAGCTAGATCTACTGTCTCTATTATATTTTGACAGACCAGCTTGATCTACTGTCTCTAATATATTATGACAGACCAGCTAGATCTACTCTCTATTATATTTTGACAGACCAGGTAGATCTACTGTCTCTGTTATATTATGACAGACCAGCTAGATCTACTGTCTCTGTTATATTTTGACAGACCAGCTAGAACTACTGTCTCTGTTATATTTTGACAGACCAGCTAGAACTACTGTCTCTGTTATATTATGACAGACCAGCTTGATCTACTGTCTCTGCTATATTTTGACAGACCAGCTTGATCTACTGTCTCTATTATATTATGACAGACCAGCTATATCTACTGTCTCTATTATATTATTTCAGACCAGGTAGATCTACTGTCTCTATTATATTATGACAGACCATCTAGATCTACTGTCTCTGTTATATTTTGACAGACCAGCTTGATCTACTGTCTCTATTATATTATGACAGACCATCTAGATCTACTGTCTCTATTATATTATGACAGACCAGCTAGATCTACTGTCTCTATTATATTTTGACAGACCAGCTTGATCTACTGTCTCTATTGTATTATGACAGATCAGCTAGATCTACTGTCTCTATTATATTATGACAGACCAGCTTGATCTATTGTCTCTATTATATTATGACATACCAGCTAGATCTACTGTCTCTATTATATTATGACAGACCAGCTAGATCTACTGTCTCTATTATATTATGACAGACCAGCTAGAACTACTGTCTCTGTTATTATTTGACAGACCAGCTTGATATACTGTCTCTATTATATTATTAGACCAGCTAGATCTACTGTCTCTATATTATGACAGACCAGCTAGAACTACTGTCTCTGTTATATTTTGACAGACCAGCTTGATCTACTGTCTCATATTATGACAGACCAGCTTGATCTACTGTCTCATATTATGACAGACCAGCTAGATCTACTGTCTCTATTATATTATGACAGACCAGCTAGATCTACTGTCTCTATTATATTTTGACAGACCAGGTAGATCTACTGTCTCTATTATATTATGACAGACCAGCTAGATCTACTGTCTCTGTTATATTTTGACAGACCAGCTTGATCTACTGTCTCTGCTATATTTTGACAGACCAGCTTGATCTACTGTCTCTATTATATTATGACAGACCAGCTATATCTACTTTCTCTATTATATTATGACAGACCAGCTAGATCTACTGTCGCTATTATATTATGACATACCAGCTAGATCTACTGTCTCTATTGTATGACATACCAGCTAGATCTACTGTCTCTAAAATATTATGACAGACCAGGTAGATCTACTGCATCTATTGTATTATCACAGACCAGCTAGATCTATTGTCTCTATTATATTATGACATACCAGCTAGATCTACTGTCTCTATTATATTATGACAGACCAGCTAGATCTACTGTCTCTATTATATTATGACAGACCAGCTAGAACTACTGTCTCTGTTATTATTTGACAGACCAGCTTGATATAATGTCTCTATTATATTATTAGACCAGCTAGATCTACTGTCTCTATATTATGACAGACCAGCTATAACTACTGTCTCTGTTATATTTTGACAGACCAGCTTGATCTACTGTCTCATATTATGACAGACCAGCTTGATCTACTGTCTCATATTATGACAGACCAGCTAGATCTACGGTCTCTATTATATTATGACAGACCAGCTAGATCTACTGTCTCTATTGTATTACATACCAGCTAGATCTACTGTCTCTATTATATTATGACAGACCAGCTAGATCTACTCTCTATTATATTTTGACAGACCAGGTAGATCTACTGTCTCTATTATATTATGACAGACCAGCTAGATCTACTGTCTCTGTTATATTTTGACAGACCAGCTTGATCTACTGTCTCTGCTATATTTTGACAGACCAGCTTGATCTACTGTCTCTATTATATTATGACAGACCAGCTATATCTACTTTCTCTATTATATTATGACAGACCAGCTAGATCTACTGTCGCTATTATATTATGACATACCAGCTAGATCTACTGTCTCTATTGTATGACATACCAGCTAGATCTACTGTCTCTAAAATATTATGACAGACCAGGTAGATCTACTGTATCTATTGTATTATCACAGACCAGCTAGATCTACTGTCTCTATTATATTTTGACAGACCAGCTTGATCTACTGTCTCTATTATATTATGACAGACCAGCTCGATCTACTGTCTCTATTATATTATGACAGACCAGCTAGAACTACTGTCTCTGTTATACTTTGATAGACCAGCTAGATCTACTGTCTCTATTATATTATGACAGACCAGCTAGATCTATTGTCACTATTATATTATGAAAGACCAGCTAGATCTACTGTCTCCATTGTATGGCATACCAGCTAGATCTACTGTCTCTATTATATTATGACATATCTACTGTCTCTATTATATTTTGAAAGACCTGCTAGATCTACTGTCTCTATTATATTATGACATACCAGCTAGATCTACTGTCTCTATTATATTATGACAGACCAGCTAGATCTACTGTCTCTATTATATTATGACAGACCAGCTAGAACTACTGTCTCTGTTATTATTTGACAGACCAGCTTGATATACTGTCTCTATTATATTATTAGACCAGCTAGATCTACTGTCTCTATATTATGACAGACCAGCTAGAACTACTGTCTCTGTTATATTTTGACAGACCAGCTTGATCTACTGTCTCATATTATGACAGACCAGCTTGATCTACTGTCTCATATTATGACAGACCAGCTAGATCTACTGTCTCTATTATATTATGACAGACCAGCTAGATCTACTGTCTCTATTATATTTTGACAGACCAGCTTGATCTACTGTCTCTATTATATTACATACCAGCTAGATCTACTGTCTCTATTATATTATGACAGACCAGCTTGATCTACTGTCTCTGCTATATTTTGACAGACCAGCTTGATCTACTGTCTCTATTATATTATGACAGACCAGCTATATCTACTTTCTCTATTATATTATGACAGACCAGCTAGATCTACTGTCGCTATTATATTATGACATACCAGCTAGATCTACTGTCTCTATTGTATGACATACCAGCTAGATCTACTGTCTCTAAAATATTATGACAGACCAGGTAGATCTACTGCATCTATTGTATTATCACAGACCAGCTAGATCTATTGTCTCTATTATATTATGACATACCAGCTTGATCTATTGTCTCTATTATATTATGACATACCAGCTAGATCTACTGTCTCTATTATATTATGACAGACCAGCTAGAACTACTGTCTCTGTTATTATTTGACAGACCAGCTTGATATACTGTCTCTATTATATTATTAGACCAGCTAGATCTACTGTCTCTATATTATGACAGACCAGCTAGAACTACTGTCTCTGTTATATTTTGACAGACCAGCTTGATCTACTGTCTCATATTATGACAGACCAGCTTGATCTACTGTCTCATATTATGACAGACCAGCTAGATCTACTGTCTCTATTATATTATGACAGACCAGCTAGATCTACTGTCTCTATTGTATTACATACCAGCTAGATCTACTGTCTTTATTATATTATGACAGACCAGCTAGATCTACTCTCTATTATATTTTGACAGACCAGGTAGATCTACTGTCTCTATTATATTATGACAGACCAGCTAGATCTACTGTCTCTGTTATATTTTGACAGACCAGCTTGATCTACTGTCTCTGCTATATTTTGACAGACCAGCTTGATCTACTGTCTCTATTATATTATGACAGACCAGCTATATCTACTTTCTCTATTATATTATGACAGACCAGCTAGATCTACTGTCGCTATTATATTATGACATACCAGCTAGATCTACTGTCTCTATTGTATGACATACCAGCTAGATCTACTGTCTCTAAAATATTATGACAGACCAGGTAGATCTACTGTATCTATTGTATTATCACAGACCAGCTAGATCTACTGTCTCTATTATATTTTGACAGACCAGCTTGATCTACTGTCTCTATTATATTATGACAGACCAGCTCGATCTACTGTCTCTATTATATTATGACAGACCAGCTAGAACTACTGTCTCTGTTATACTTTGATAGACCAGCTAGATCTACTGTCTCTATTATATTATGACAGACCAGCTAGATCTATTGTCACTATTATATTATGAAAGACCAGCTAGATCTACTGTCTCCATTGTATGGCATACCAGCTAGATCTACTGTCTCTATTATATTATGACAGATCTACTGTCTCTATTATATTTTGAAAGACCTGCTAGATCTACTGTCTCTATTATATTATGACAGACCAGCTAGATCTACTGTCTCTATTATATTATGACAGATCTACTGTCTCTATTATATTTTGACAGACCAGCTAGATCTACTGTCTCTATTATATATTTGACAGACCAGCTAGATCTACTGTCTCTATTATATTTTGACAGACCAGCTTGATCTACTGTCTCTATTATATTATGACAGACCAGCTAGAACTACTGTCTCTGTTATTTGACAGACCAGCTTGATATACTGTCTCTATTATATTATTAGACCAGCTAGATCTACTGTCTCTATATTATGACAGACCAGCTAGAACTACTGTCTCTGTTATATTTTGACAGACCAGCTTGATCTACTGTCTCATATTATGACAGACCAGCTAGATCTACTGTCTCTATTATATTATGACAGACCAGCTAGATCTACTGTCTCTATTGTATTACATACCAGCTAGATCTACTGTCTCTATTATATTATGACAGACCAGCTAGATCTACTCTCTATTATATTTTGACAGACCAGGTAGATCTACTTTCTCTATTATATTATGACAGACCAGCTAGATCTACTGTCTCTGTTATATTTTGACAGACCAGCTAGATCTACTGTCTCTGTTATATTTTGACAGACCAGCTTGATCTACTGTCTCTATTATATTATGACAGATCTACTGCCTCTATTATATTTTGAAAGACCAGCTAGATCTACTGTCTCTATTATATTATGACAGACCAGCTAGATCTACTGTCTCTATTATATTATGACAGATCTACTGTCTCTATTATATTTTGACAGACCAGCTAGATCTACTGTCTCTATTATATTTTGACAGACCAGCTTGATCTACTGTCTCTATTATATTATGACAGACCAGGTAGATCTACTGTCTCTATTGTATTATGACAGATCAGCTAGATCTACTGTCTCTATTATATTATGACAGACCAGCTAGATCTACTGTCTCTATTATATTATGACAGACCAGCTAGATCTACTGTCTCTATTATATTATGACAGACCAGCTACGTGTACTGTCTCTATTGTGTTATGACAGATCAGCTGGATCTACTGTCTATAATATATTATGACAGACCAGCTAGATCTACTGTCTCTATTATATTTTGACAGACCAGCTAGATCTACTGTCTCTATTATATTATGACAGACCAGCTAGATCTACTGTCTCTATTATATTATGAAAGACCAGCTAGATCTACTGTCTCTATTATATTTTGACAGACCAGCTAGATCTACTTTCTCTATTGTATTATGACAGATCAGCTAGATCTACTGTCTCTATTATATTATGACAGACCAGCTAGATCTACTGTCTCTATTGTATTATGACAGACCAGCTAGATCTATTGTCTCTATTATAATATGACAGACCTGCTAGATCTACTGTCTCTATTGTATGACACACCAGCTATATCTACTGTCTCTATTATATTATGACAGACCAGCTAGATCTACCGTCGCTATTATATTATGAAAGACCAGCTCAAACTATTGTATGACATACCAGCTAGATCTACGGTCTCTAAAATATTATGACAGACCAGGTAGATCTACTGTCTCTATTGTATTATGACAGACCAGCTAGATCTACTGTCTCTATTATATTATGACAGACCAGCTAGATCTACTCTCTATTATATTTTGACAGACCAGGTCGATCTACTGTCTCTTTTATATTATGACAGACCAGCTAGATCTACTGTCTCTGTTATATTTTGACAGACCAGCTTGATCTACTGTCTCTGCTATATTTTGACAGACCAGCTTGATCTACTGTCTCTATTATATTATGACAGACCAGCTATATCTACTGTTTCTATTATATTATTTCAGACCAGGTAGATCTACTGTCTCTATTATATTATGACAGACCAGCTAGAACTACTGTCTCTGTTATATTTGACAGACCAGCTAGATCTACTGTCTCTATTATATTATGACAGACCAGCTAGATCTACTGTCTCTATTATATTATGACAGACCAGCTAGATCTACTGTCTCTATTATATTATGACAGATCTACTGTCTCTATTATATTTTGACAGACCAGCTAAATCTACTGTCTCTATTATATTATGACAGACCAGCTAGATCTACTGTCTCTATTATATTATGACATACCAGCTAGATCTACTGTCTCTATTATATTATGACAGACCAGCTAGATCTACTGTCTCTATTATATTATGACAGACCAGCTAGATCTACTGTCTCTATTATATTTTGACAGACCAGCTTGATATATTGTCTCTATTATATTTTGACATACCAGCTAGATCTACTGTCTCTATTATATTATGACAGACCAGCTTGATCTACTGTCTCTATTATATTATGACAGACCAGCTAGATCTACTGTCTCTATTATATTTTGACAGACCAGCTTGATCTACTGTCTCTATTGTATTATGACAGATCAGCTAGATCTACTGTCTATAATATATTATGACAGACCAGCTAGATCTACTGTCTCTATAATATTATGACAGACCAGCTAGATCTACTGTCTCTATTGTATGACACACCAGCTAGATCTACTGTCTCTATTATATTATGACAGACCAGCTAGATCTACTGTCTCTATTATATTATGAAAGACCAGCTAGATCTACTGTCTCTATTATATTTTGACAGACCAGCTAGATCTACTGTCTCTATTATATTATGAAAGACCAGCTAGATCTACTGTCTCTGTTATATTTTGACAGACCAGCTTGATCTACTGTCTCTATTATATTATGACAGACCATCTAGATCTACTGTCTCTATTATATTTTGACAGACCAGCTTGATCTACTGTCTCTATTGTATTATGACAGATCAGCTAGATCTACTGTCTATAATATATTATGACAGACCAGCTAGATCTACTGTCTCTATAATATTATGACAGACCAGCTAGATCTACTGTCTCTATTGTATGACACACCAGCTAGATCTACTGTCTCTATTATATTATGACAGACCAGCTAGATCTACTGTCTCTATTATATTATGAAAGACCAGCTAGATCTACTGTCTCTATTATATTTTGACAGACCAGCTAGATCTACTGTCTCTATTATATTATGAAAGACCAGCTAGATCTACTGTCTCTATTATATTTTGACAGACCAGCTAGATCTACTGTCTCTATTGTATTATGACAGATCAGCTAGATCTACTGTCTCTATTGTATTATGACAGATCAGCTAGATCTACTGTCTCTATTATATTATGACAGACCAGCTAGATCTACTGTCTCTATTGTATTATGACAGACCAGCTAGATCTATTGTCTCTATTATAATATGACAGACCTGCTAGATCTACTGTCTCTATTGTATGACACACCAGCTATATCTACTGTCTCTATTATATTATGACAGACCAGCTAGATCTACTGTCGCTATTATATTATGAAAGACCAGCTCGATCTATTGTATGACATACCAGCTAGATCTACGGTCTCTAAAATATTATGACAGACCAGGTAGATCTACTGTCTCTATTATATTATGACAGACCAGCTAGATCTACTCTCTATTATATTTTGACAGACCAGGTAGATCTACTGTCTCTGTTATATTATGACAGACCAGCTAGATCTACTGTCTATTATATTTTGACAGACCAGGTAGATCTACTGTCTCTGTTATATTATGACAGACCAGCTAGATCTACTGTCTCTGTTATATTTTGACAGACCAGCTATATCTACTTTCTCTATTATATTATGACAGACCAGCTAGATCTACTGTCGCTATTATATTATGACATACCAGCTAGATCTACTGTCTCTATTGTATGACATACCAGCTAGATCTACTGTCTCTAAAATATTATGACAGACCAGGTAGATCTACTGTATCTATTGTATTATCACAGACCAGCTAGATCTACTGTCTCTATTATATTTTGACAGACCAGCTTGATCTACTGTCTCTATTATATTATGACAGACCAGCTCGATCTACTGTCTCTATTATATTATGACAGACCAGCTAGAACTACTGTCTCTGTTATACTTTGATAGACCAGCTAGATCTACTGTCTCTATTATATTATGACAGACCAGCTAGATCTATTGTCACTATTATATTATGAAAGACCAGCTAGATCTACTGTCTCCATTGTATGGCATACCAGCTAGATCTACTGTCTCTATTATATTATGACAGATCTACTGTCTCTATTATATTTTGAAAGACTTGCTAGATCTACTGTCTCTATTATATTATGACAGACCAGCTAGATCTACTGTCTCTATTATATTATGACAGATCTACTGTCTCTATTATATTTTGACAGACCAGCTAGATCTACTGTCTCTATTATATATTTGACAGACCAGCTAGATCTACTGTCTCTATTATATTTTGACAGACCAGCTTGATCTACTGTCTCTATTATATTATGACAGACCAGCTAGAACTACTGTCTCTGTTATTATTTGACAGACCAGCTTGATATACTGTCTCTATTATATTATTAGACCAGCTAGATCTACTGTCTCTATATTATGACAGACCAGCTAGAACTACTGTCTCTGTTATATTTTGACAGACCAGCTTGATCTACTGTCTCATATTATGACAGACCAGCTAGATCTACTGTCTCTATTATATTATGACAGACCAGCTAGATCTACTGTCTCTATTGTATTACATACCAGCTAGATCTACTGTCTCTATTATATTATGACAGACCAGCTAGATCTACTCTCTATTATATTTTGACAGACCAGGTAGATCTACTTTCTCTATTATATTATGACAGACCAGCTAGATCTACTGTCTCTGTTATATTTTGACAGACCAGCTAGATCTACTGTCTCTGTTATATTTTGACAGACCAGCTTGATCTACTGTCTCTATTATATTATGACAGATCTACTGCCTCTATTATATTTTGAAAGACCAGCTAGATCTACTGTCTCTATTATATTATGACAGACCAGCTAGATCTACTGTCTCTATTATATTATGACAGATCTACTGTCTCTATTATATTTTGACAGACCAGCTTGATCTACTGTCTTTATTATATTATGACAGACCAGCTTGATCTACTGTCTCTATTATATTATGACAGACCAGGTAGATCTACTGTCTCTATTGTATTATGACAGATCAGCTAGATATACTGTCTCTATTATATTATGATAGACCAGCTAGATCTACTGTCTCTATTATATTATGAAAGACCAGCTAGATCTACTGTCTCTATTATATTTTGACAGAACAGCTAGATCTACTGTCTCTATTGTATTATGACAGATCAGCTAGATCTACTGTCTATAATATATTATGACAGACCAGCTTGATCTATTGTCTCTATTATATTTTGACATACCAGCTAGATCTACTGTCTCTATTATATTATGACAGACCAGCTAGATCTACTGTCTCTATTATATTATGACAGACCAGCTAGATCTACTGTCTCTATTATATTTTGACAGACCAGCTAGATCTACTGTCTCTATTGTATTATGACAGATCAGCTAGATCTACTGTCTCTATTATATTATGACAGACCAGCTAGATCTACTGTCTCTATTGTATTATGACAGACCAGCTAGATCTATTGTCTCTATTATAATATGACAGACCTGCAAGATCTACTGTCTCTATTGTATGACACACCAGCTATATCTACTGTCTCTATTATATTATGACAGACCAGCTAGATCTACTGTCGCTATTATATTATGAAAGACCAGCTCAAACTATTGTATGACATACCAGCTAGATCTACGGTCTCTAAAATATTATGACAGACCAGGTAGATCTACTGTCTCTATTGTATTATGACAGACCAGCTAGATCTACTGTCTCTATTATATTATGACAGACCAGCTAGATCTACTCTCTATTATATTTTGACAGACCAGGTCGATCTACTGTCTCTTTTATATTATGACAGACCAGCTAGATCTACTGTCTCTGTTATATTTTGACAGACCAGCTTGATCTACTGTCTCTGCTATATTTTGACAGACCAGCTTGATCTACTGTCTCTATTATATTATGACAGACCAGCTATATCTACTGTTTCTATTATATTATTTCAGACCAGGTAGATCTACTGTCTCTATTATATTATGACAGACCAGCTAGAACTACTGTCTCTGTTATATTTGACAGACCAGCTAGATCTACTGTCTCTATTATATTATGACAGACCAGCTAGATCTACTGTCTCTATTATATTATGACAGACCAGCTAGATCTACTGTCTCTATTATATTATGACAGATCTACTGTCTCTATTATATTTTGACAGACCAGCTAAATCTACTGTCTCTATTATATTATGACAGACCAGCTAGATCTACTGTCTCTATTATATTATGACATACCAGCTAGATCTACTGTCTCTATTATATTATGACAGACCAGCTAGATCTACTGTCTCTATTATATTATGACAGACCAGCTAGATCTACTGTCTCTATTATATTTTGACAGACCAGCTTGATCTATTGTCTCTATTATATTTTGACATACCAGCTAGATCTACTGTCTCTATTATATTATGACAGACCAGCTTGATCTACTGTCTCTATTATATTATGACAGACCAGCTAGATCTACTGTCTCTATTGTATTTTGACAGACCAGCTTGATCTACTGTCTCTATTGTATTATGACAGATCAGCTAGATCTACTGTCTATAATATATTATGACAGACCAGCTAGATCTACTGTCTCTATAATATTATGACAGACCAGCTAGATCTACTGTCTCTATTGTATGACACACCAGCTAGATCTACTGTCTCTATTATATTATGACAGACCAGCTAGATCTACTGTCTCTATTATATTATGAAAGACCAGCTAGATCTACTGTCTCTATTATATTTTGACAGACCAGCTAGATCTACTGTCTCTATTATATTATGAAAGACCAGCTAGATCTACTGTCTCTGTTATATTTTGACAGACCAGCTTGATCTACTGTCTCTATTATATTATGACAGACCATCTAGATCTACTGTCTCTATTATATTTTGACAGACCAGCTTGATCTACTGTCTCTATTGTATTATGACAGATCAGCTAGATCTACTGTCTATAATATATTATGACAGACCAGCTAGATCTACTGTCTCTATAATATTATGACAGACCAGCTAGATCTACTGTCTCTATTGTATGACACACCAGCTAGATCTACTGTCTCTATTATATTATGACAGACCAGCTAGATCTACTGTCTCTATTATATTATGAAAGACCAGCTAGATCTACTGTCTCTATTATATTTTGACAGACCAGCTAGATCTACTGTCTCTATTATATTATGAAAGACCAGCTAGATCTACTGTCTCTACTATATTTTGACAGACCAGCTAGATCTACTGTCTCTATTGTATTATGACAGATCAGCTAGATCTACTGTCTCTATTGTATTATGACAGATCAGCTAGATCTACTGTCTCTATTATATTATGACAGACCAGCTAGATCTACTGTCTCTATTGTATTATGACAGACCAGCTAGATCTATTGTCTCTATTATAATATGACAGACCTGCTAGATCTACTGTCTCTATTGTATGACACACCAGCTATATCTACTGTCTCTATTATATTATGACAGACCAGCTAGATCTACTGTCGCTATTATATTATGAAAGACCAGCTCGAACTATTGTATGACATACCAGCTAGATCTACGGTCTCTAAAATATTATGACAGACCAGGTAGATCTACTGTCTCTATTGTATTATGACAGACCAGCTAGATCTACTGTCTCTATTATATTATGACAGACCAGCTAGATCTACTCTCTATTATATTTTGACAGACCAGGTAGATCTACTGTCTCTGTTATATTATGACAGACCAGCTAGAACTACTGTCTCTGTTATATTTTGACAGACCAGCTTGATCTACTGTCTCTGCTATATTTTGACAGACCAGCTTGATCTACTGTCTCTATTATATTATGACAGACCAGCTATATCTACTGTTTCTATTATATTATTTCAGACCAGATAGATATACTGTCTCTATTATATTATGACAGACCAGCTAGAACTACTGTCTCTGTTATATATGACAGACCAGCTAGATCTACTGTCTCTATTATATTATGACAGACCAGCTAGATCTACTGTCTCTATTATATTATGACAGATCTACTGTCTCTATTATATTTTGACAGACCAGCTAAATCTACTGTCTCTATTATATTATGACAGACCAGCTAGATCTACTGTCTCTATTATATTATGACATACCAGCTAGATCTACTGTCTCTATTATATTATGACAGACCAGCTAGATCTACTGTCTCTATTATATTATGACAGACCAGCTAGATCTACTGTCTCTATTATATTTTGACAGACCAGCTTGATCTATTGTCTCTATTATATTTTGACATACCAGCTAGATCTACTGTCTCTATATTATGACAGACCAGCTTGATCTACTGTCTCTATTATATTATGACAGACCAGCTAGATCTACTGTCTCTGTTATATTTTGACAGACCTTCTTGATCTACTGTCTCTATTATATTATGACAGACCATCTAGATCTACTGTCTCTGTTATATTTTGACAGACCAGCTTGATCTACTGTCTCTATTATATTATGACAGACCATCTAGATCTACTGTCTCTATTATATTATGACAGACCAGCTAGATCTACTGTCTCTATTATATTTTGACAGACCAGCTTGATCTACTGTCTCTATTGTATTATGACAGATCAGCTAGATCTACTGTCTCTATTAAATTATGACAGACCAGCTTGATCTATTGTCTCTATTATATTATGACATACCAGTTAGATCTACTGTCTCTATTATATTATGACAGACCAGCTAGATCTACTGTCTCTATTATATTATGACAGACCAGCTAGAACTACTGTCTCTGTTATTTGACAGACCAGCTTGATATACTGTCTCTATTATATTATTAGACCAGCTAGATCTACTGTCTCTATATTATGACAGACCAGCTAGAACTACTGTCTCTGTTATATTTTGACAGACCAGCTTGATCTACTGTCTCATATTATGACAGACCAGCTAGATCTACTGTCTCTATTGTATGACATACCAGCTAGATCTACTGTCTCTAAAATATTATGACAGACCAGGTAGATCTACTGTATCTATTGTATTATCACAGACCAGCTAGATCTACTGTCTCTATTATATTTTGACAGACCAGCTTGATCTACTGTCTCTAATATATTATGACAGACCAGCTAGATCTACTGTATCTATTATATTATGACAGACCAGCTATAACTACTGTCTCTGTTATACTTTGATAGACCAGCTAGATCTACTGTCTCTATTATATTATGACAGACCAGCTAGATCTATTGTCGCTATTATATTATGAAAGACCAGCTAGATCTACTGTCTCCATTGTATGACATACCAGCTAGATCTACTGTCTCTATTATATTATGACAGATCTACTGTCTCTATTATATTTTGAAAGACCAGCTAGATCTACTGTCTCTATTATATTTTGACAGACCAGCTTGATCTACTGTCTCTATTATATTATGACAGACCAGGTAGATCTACTGTCTCTATTATATTATGACAGATCTACTGTCTCTATTATATTTTGACAGACCAGCTAGATCTACTGTCTCTATTATATTATGACAGACCAGCTAGATCTACTGTCTCTATTATATTATGACAGACGAGCTAGAACTACTGTCTCTGTTATATTTTGACAGACCAGCTTGATATACTGTCTCTATTGTATTATGACAGATCAGCTAGATCTACTGTCTCTATTATATTATGACAGACCAGCTTGATCTATTGTCTCTATTATATTATGACATACCAGCTAGATCTACTGTCTCTATTATATTATGACATACCAGCTAGATCTACTGTCTCTATTATATTATGACAGACCAGCTAGATCTACTGTCTCTATTATATTATGACAGACCAGCTAGAACTACTGTCTCTGTTATACTTTGATAGACCAGCTAGATCTACTGTCTCTATTATATTATGACAGACCAGCTCGATCTATTGTCGCTATTGTATGACACACCAGCTAGATCTACTGTCTCTATTATATTATGACAGACCAGCTAGATCTACTGTCGCTATTATATTATGAAAGACCAGCTAGATCTATTGTATGACATACCAGCTAGATCTACTGTCTCTATTATATTATGACAGATGTACTGTCTCTATTATATTTTGAAAGACCAGCTAGATCTACTGTCTCTATTATATTATGACAGACCAGCTAGATCTACTGTCTCTATTATATTATGACAGATCTACTGTCTCTATTATATTTTGACAGACCAGCTAGATCTACTGTCTCTATTATATTATGACAGACCAGCTAGAACTACTGTCTCTGTTATATTTTGACAGACCAGCTTGATCTATTGTCTCTATTATATTTTGACAGACCAGCTTGATCTACTGTCTCTATTATATTATTTCAGACCAGGTAGATCTACTGTCTCTATTATATTATGACAGACCAGCTAGAACTACTGTCTCTGTTATATTTGACAGACCAGCTATATCTACTGTCTCTATTATATTATGACAGACCAGCTAGATCTACTGTCTCTATTATATTATGACAGACCAGCTAGATCTACTGTCTCTATTATATTTTGACAGACCTACTGTCTCTATTATATTTTGACAGACCAGCTAGATCTACTGTCTCTATTATATTATGACAGACCAGCTAGATCTACTGTCTCTATTATATTATGACATAACAGCTAGATCTACTGTCTCTATTATATTATGACAGACCAGCTAGATCTACTGTCTCTATTATATTATGACAGACCAGCTAGATCTACTGTCTCTATTGTATGACATACCAGCTAGATCTACTGTCTCTAAAATATTATGACAGACCAGGTAGATCTACTGTATCTATTGTATTATCACAGACCAGCTAGATCTACTGTCTCTATTATATTTTGACAGACCAGCTTGATCTACTGTCTCTGATATATTATGACAGACCAGCTAGATCTACTGTCTCTATTATATTATGACAGACCAGCTAGAACTACTGTCTCTGTTATACTTTGATAGACCAGCTAGATCTACTGTCTCTATTATATTATGACAGACCAGCTAGATCTATTGTCGCTATTATATTATGAAAGACCAGCTAGATCTACTGTCTCCATTGTATGACATACCAGCTAGATCTACTGTCTCTATTATATTATGACAGATCTACTGTCTCTATTATATTTTGAAAGACCAGCTAGATCTACTGTCTCTATTATATTTTGACAGACCAGCTTGATCTACTGTCTCTATTATATTATGACAGATGTACTGTCTCTATTATATTTTGAAAGACCAGCTAGATCTACTGTATGACATACCAGCTAGATCTACTGTCTCTATTATATTATGACAGATGTACTGTCTCTATTATATTTTGAAAGACCAGCTAGATCTACTGTCTCTATTATATTATGACAGACCAGCTAGATCTACTGTCTCTATTATATTATGACAGATCTACTGTCTCTATTATATTTTGACAGACCAGCTAGATCTACTGTCTCTATTATATTATGACAGACCAGCTAGAACTACTGTTTCTGTTATATTTTGACAGACCAGCTTGATCTATTGTCTCTATTATATTATGACAGACCAGCTAGATCTACTGTCTCTATTATATTATTTCAGACCAGGTAGATCTACTGTCTCTATTATATTATGACAGACCAGCTAGAACTACTGTCTCTGTTATATTTGACAGACCAGCTATATCTACTGTCTCTATTATATTATGACAGACCAGCTAGATCTACTGTCTCTATTATATTATGACAGACCAGCTAGATCTACTGTCTCTATTATATTTTGACAGACCTACTGTCTCTATTATATTTTGACAGACCAGCTAGATCTACTGTCTCTATTATATTATGACAGACCAGCTAGATCTACTGTCTCTATTATATTATGACATACCAGCTAGATCTACTGTCTCTATTATATTATGACAGACCAGCTAGATCTACTGTCTCTATTATATTATGACAGACCAGCTAGATCTACTGTCTCTATTGTATGACATACCAGCTAGATCTACTGTCTCTAAAATATTATGACAGACCAGGTAGATCTACTGTATCTATTGTATTATCACAGACCAGCTAGATCTACTGTCTCTATTATATTTTGACAGACCAGCTTGATCTACTGTCTCTGATATATTATGACAGACCAGCTAGATCTACTGTCTCTATTATATTATGACAGACCAGCTAGAACTACTGTCTCTGTTATACTTTGATAGACCAGCTAGATCTACTGTCTCTATTATATTATGACAGACCAGCTAGATCTATTGTCGCTATTATATTATGAAAGACCAGCTAGATCTACTGTCTCCATTGTATGACATACCAGCTAGATCTACTGTCTCTATTATATTATGACAGATCTACTGTCTCTATTATATTTTGAAAGACCAGCTAGATCTACTGTCTCTATTATATTTTGACAGACCAGCTTGATCTACTGTCTCTATTATATTATGACAGACAAGGTAGAACTACTGTCTCTGTTATATTTTGACAGACCAGCTTGATCTACTGTCTCTATTATATTATGACAGACCAGGTAGATCTACTGTCTCTATTATATTATGACAGATCTACTGTCTCTATTATATTTTGACAGACCAGCTAGATCTACTGTCTCTATTATATTTTGACAGACCAGCTTGATCTACTGTCTCTATTATATTATGACAGACCAGGTAGATCTACTGTCTCTATTATATTTTGACAGACCAGCTTGATCTACTGTCTCTATTGTATTATGACAGATCAGCTAGATCTACTGTCTCTATTATATTATGACAGACCAGCTTGATCTATTGTCTCTATTATATTATGACATACCAGCTAGATCTACTGTCTCTATTATATTATGACAGACCAGCTAGATCTACTGTCTCTATTATATTATGAAAGACCAGCTAGATCTACTGTCTCTATTGTATTATGACAGTCCAGCTAGATCTACTGTCTCTATAATATTATGACAGACCAGCTAGATCTACTGTCTCTATTGTATGACACACCAGCTAGATCTACTGTCTCTATTATATTATGACAGACCAGCTAGATCTACTGTCGCTATTATATTATGAAAGACCAGCTAGATCTATTGTATGACATACCAGCTAGATCTACTGTCTCTATTATATTATGACAGACCAGCTAGATCTACTGTCTCTATTATATTATGACAGATCTACTGTCTCTATTATATTTTGACAGACCAGCTAGATCTACTGTCTCTATTATATTATGACAGACCAGCTAGAACTACTGTCTCTGTTATATTTTGACAGACCAGCTTGATCTATTGTCTCTATTATATTATGACAGATCTACTGTCTCTATTATATTTTGACAGACCAGCTAGATCTACTGTCTCTATTATATTATGACAGACCAGCTAGAACTACTGTCTCTGTTATATTTTGACAGACCAGCTTGATCTATTGTCTCTATTATATTATGACAGACCAGCTAGATCTACTGTCTCTATTATATTATTTCAGACCAGGTAGATCTACTGTCTCTATTATATTATGACAGACCAGCTAGAACTACTGTCTCTGTTATATTTGACAGACCAGCTATATCTACTGTCTCTATTATATTATGACAGACCAGCTAGATCTACTGTCTCTATTATATTATGACAGACCAGCTAGATCTACTGTCTCTATTATATTTTGACAGACCTACTGTCTCTATTATATTTTGACAGACCAGCTAGATCTACTGTCTCTATTATATTATGACAGACCAGCTAGATCTACTGTCTCTATTATATTATGACATACCAGCTAGATCTACTGTCTCTATTATATTATGACAGACCAGCTAGATCTACTGTCTCTATTATATTATGACAGACCAGCTAGATCTACTGTCTCTATTGTATGACATACCAGCTAGATCTACTGTCTCTAAAATATTATGACAGACCAGGTAGATCTACTGTATCTATTGTATTATCACAGACCAGCTAGATCTACTGTCTCTATTATATTTTGACAGACCAGCTTGATCTACTGTCTCTAATATATTATGACAGACCAGCTAGATCTACTGTCTCTATTATATTATGACAGACCAGCTAGAACTACTGTCTCTGTTATACTTTGATAGACCAGCTAGATCTACTGTCTCTATTATATTATGACAGACCAGCTAGATCTATTGTCGCTATTATATTATGAAAGACCAGCTAGATCTACTGTCTCCATTGTATGACATACCAGCTAGATCTACTGTCTCTATTATATTATGACAGATCTACTGTCTCTATTATATTTTGAAAGACCAGCTAGATCTACTGTCTCTATTATATTTTGACAGACCAGCTTGATCTACTGTCTCTATTATATTATGACAGACCAGGTAGATCTACTGTCTCTATTATATTATGACAGATCTACTGTCTCTATTATATTTTGACAGACCAGCTTGATCTACTGTCTCTATTATATTATGACAGACCAGGTAGATCTACTGTCTCTATTGTATTATGACAGATCAGCTAGATCTACTGTCTCTATTATATTATGAAAGACCAGCTAGATCTACTGTCTCTATTGTATTATGACAGATCAGCTAGATCTACTGTCTCTATTATATTATGACAGACCAGCTAGATCTACTGTCGCTATTATATTATGAAAGACCAGCTAGATCTATTGTATGACATACCAGCTAGATCTACTGTCTCTATTATATTATGACAGATGTACTGTCTCTATTATATTTTGAAAGACCAGCTAGATCTACTGTCTCTATTATATTATGACAGACCAGCTAGATCTACTGTCTCTATTATATTATGACAGATCTACTGTCTCTATTATATTTTGACAGACCAGCTAGATCTACTGTCTCTGTTATATTATGACAGACCAGCTAGAACTACTGTCTCTGTTATATTTTGACAGACCAGCTTGATCTATTGTCTCTATTATATTATGACAGACCATCTAGATCTACTGTCTCTATTATATTATGACAGATCTACTGTCTCTATTATATTTTGACAGACCAGCTAGATCTACTGTCTCTGTTATATTATGACAGACCAGCTAGAACTACTGTCTCTGTTATATTTTGACAGACCAGCTTGATCTACTGTCTCTATTATATTATGACAGACCAGGTAGATCTACTGTCTCTATTGTATTATGACAGATCAGCTAGATCTACTGTCTCTATTATATTATGACAGACCAGCTAGATCTACTGTCTCTATTATATTATGAAAGACCAGCTAGATCTACTGTCTCTATTGTATTATGACAGATCAGATAGATCTACTGTCTATAATATATTATGACAGACCAGCTAGATCTACTGTCTCTATTATATTTTGACAGACCAGCTTGATCTACTGTCTCTAATATATTATGACAGACCAGCTAGATCTACTGTCTCTATTATATTATGACAGACCAGCTAGAACTACTGTCTCTGTTATACTTTGATAGACCAGCTAGATCTACTGTCTCTATTATATTATGACAGACCAGCTAGATCTATTGTCGCTATTATATTATGAAAGACCAGCTAGATCTACTGTCTCCATTGTATGACATACCAGCTAGATCTACTGTCTCTATTATATTATGACAGATCTACTGTCTCTATTATATTTTGAAAGACCAGCTAGATCTACTGTCTCTATTATATTTTGACAGACCAGCTTGATCTACTGTCTCTATTATATTATGACAGACAAGGTAGAACTACTGTCTCTGTTATATTTTGACAGACCAGCTTGATCTACTGTCTCTATTATATTATGACAGACCAGGTAGATCTACTGTCTCTATTATATTATGACAGATCTACTGTCTCTATTATATTTTGACAGACCAGCTAGATCTACTGTCTCTATTATATTTTGACAGACCAGCTTGATCTACTGTCTCTATTATATTATGACAGACCAGGTAGATCTACTGTCTCTATTATATTTTGACAGACCAGCTTGATCTACTGTCTCTATTGTATTATGACAGATCAGCTAGATCTACTGTCTCTATTATATTATGACAGACCAGCTTGATCTATTGTCTCTATTATATTATGACATACCAGCTAGATCTACTGTCTCTATTGTATGACATACCAGCTAGATCTACTGTCTCTAAAATATTATGACAGACCAGGTAGATCTACTGTATCTATTGTATTATCACAGACCAGCTAGATCTACTGTCTCTATTATATTTTGACAGACCAGCTTGATCTACTGTCTCTAATATATTATGACAGACCAGCTAGATCTACTGTCTCTATTATATTATGACAGACCAGCTAGAACTACTGTCTCTGTTATACTTTGATAGACCAGCTAGATCTACTGTCTCTATTATATTATGACAGACCAGCTAGATCTATTGTCGCTATTATATTATGAAAGACCAGCTAGATCTACTGTCTCCATTGTATGACATACCAGCTAGATCTACTGTCTCTATTATATTATGACAGATCTACTGTCTCTATTATATTTTGAAAGACCAGCTAGATCTACTGTCTCTATTATATTTTGACAGACCAGCTTGATCTACTGTCTCTATTATATTATGACAGACCAGGTAGATCTACTGTCTCTATTATATTATGACAGATCTACTGTCTCTATTATATTTTGACAGACCAGCTTGATCTACTGTCTCTATTATATTATGACAGACCAGGTAGATCTACTGTCTCTATTGTATTATGACAGATCAGCTAGATCTACTGTCTCTATTATATTATGAAAGACCAGCTAGATCTACTGTCTCTATTGTATTATGACAGATCAGCTAGATCTACTGTCTCTATTATATTATGACAGACCAGCTAGATCTACTGTCGCTATTATATTATGAAAGACCAGCTAGATCTATTGTATGACATACCAGCTAGATCTACTGTCTCTATTATATTATGACAGATGTACTGTCTCTATTATATTTTGAAAGACCAGCTAGATCTACTGTCTCTATTATATTATGACAGACCAGCTAGATCTACTGTCTCTATTATATTATGACAGATCTACTGTCTCTATTATATTTTGACAGACCAGCTAGATCTACTGTCTCTGTTATATTATGACAGACCAGCTAGAACTACTGTCTCTGTTATATTTTGACAGACCAGCTTGATCTATTGTCTCTATTATATTATGACAGACCATCTAGATCTACTGTCTCTATTATATTATGACAGATCTACTGTCTCTATTATATTTTGACAGACCAGCTAGATCTACTGTCTCTGTTATATTATGACAGACCAGCTAGAACTACTGTCTCTGTTATATTTTGACAGACCAGCTTGATCTACTGTCTCTATTATATTATGACAGACCAGGTAGATCTACTGTCTCTATTGTATTATGACAGATCAGCTAGATCTACTGTCTCTATTATATTATGACAGACCAGCTAGATCTACTGTCTCTATTATATTATGAAAGACCAGCTAGATCTACTGTCTCTATTGTATTATGACAGATCAGATAGATCTACTGTCTATAATATATTATGACAGACCAGCTAGATCTACTGTCTCTATTATATTTTGACAGACCAGCTTGATCTACTGTCTCTAATATATTATGACAGACCAGCTAGATCTACTGTCTCTATTATATTATGACAGACCAGCTAGAACTACTGTCTCTGTTATACTTTGATAGACCAGCTAGATCTACTGTCTCTATTATATTATGACAGACCAGCTAGATCTATTGTCGCTATTATATTATGAAAGACCAGCTAGATCTACTGTCTCCATTGTATGACATACCAGCTAGATCTACTGTCTCTATTATATTATGACAGATCTACTGTCTCTATTATATTTTGAAAGACCAGCTAGATCTACTGTCTCTATTATATTTTGACAGACCAGCTTGATCTACTGTCTCTATTATATTATGACAGACAAGGTAGAACTACTGTCTCTGTTATATTTTGACAGACCAGCTTGATCTACTGTCTCTATTATATTATGACAGACCAGGTAGATCTACTGTCTCTATTATATTATGACAGATCTACTGTCTCTATTATATTTTGACAGACCAGCTAGATCTACTGTCTCTATTATATTTTGACAGACCAGCTTGATCTACTGTCTCTATTATATTATGACAGACCAGGTAGATCTACTGTCTCTATTATATTTTGACAGACCAGCTTGATCTACTGTCTCTATTGTATTATGACAGATCAGCTAGATCTACTGTCTCTATTATATTATGACAGACCAGCTTGATCTATTGTCTCTATTATATTATGACATACCAGCTAGATCTACTGTCTCTATTATATT
The DNA here is from genome assembly GCF_023373465.1 of Oncorhynchus keta. NCBI lineage: Eukaryota > Metazoa > Chordata > Actinopteri > Salmoniformes > Salmonidae > Oncorhynchus > Oncorhynchus keta. Next base: position 165,599 of record NW_026289345.1, read on the forward strand.
ATGACAGACCAGCTAGATCTACTGTCTCTATTATATTATGAAAGACCAGCTAGATCTACTGTCTCTATTGTATTATGACAGTCCAGCTAGATCTACTGTCTCTATAATATTATGACAGACCAGCTAGATCTACTGTCTCTATTGTATGACACACCAGCTAGATCTACTGTCTCTATTATATTATGACAGACCAGCTAGATCTACTGTCGCTATTATATTATGAAAGACCAGCTAGATCTATTGTATGACATACCAGCTAGATCTACTGTCTCTATTATATTATGACAGACCAGCTAGATCTACTGTCTCTATTATATTATGACAGATCTACTGTCTCTATTATATTTTGACAGACCAGCTAGATCTACTGTCTCTATTATATTATGACAGACCAGCTAGAACTACTGTCTCTGTTATATTTTGACAGACCAGCTTGATCTATTGTCTCTATTATATTATGACAGATCTACTGTCTCTATTATATTTTGACAGACCAGCTAGATCTACTGTCTCTATTATATTATGACAGACCAGCTAGAACTACTGTCTCTGTTATATTTTGACAGACCAGCTTGATCTATTGTCTCTATTATATTATGACAGACCAGCTAGATCTACTGTCTCTATTATATTATTTCAGACCAGGTAGATCTACTGTCTCTATTATATTATGACAGACCAGCTAGAACTACTGTCTCTGTTATATTTGACAGACCAGCTATATCTACTGTCTCTATTATATTATGACAGACCAGCTAGATCTACTGTCTCTATTATATTATGACAGACCAGCTAGATCTACTGTCTCTATTATATTTTGACAGACCTACTGTCTCTATTATATTTTGACAGACCAGCTAGATCTACTGTCTCTATTATATTATGACAGACCAGCTAGATCTACTGTCTCTATTATATTATGACATACCAGCTAGATCTACTGTCTCTATTATATTATGACAGACCAGCTAGATCTACTGTCTCTATTATATTATGACAGACCAGCTAGATCTACTGTCTCTATTGTATGACATACCAGCTAGATCTACTGTCTCTAAAATATTATGACAGACCAGGTAGATCTACTGTATCTATTGTATTATCACAGACCAGCTAGATCTACTGTCTCTATTATATTTTGACAGACCAGCTTGATCTACTGTCTCTAATATATTATGACAGACCAGCTAGATCTACTGTCTCTATTATATTATGACAGACCAGCTAGAACTACTGTCTCTGTTATACTTTGATAGACCAGCTAGATCTACTGTCTCTATTATATTATGACAGACCAGCTAGATCTATTGTCGCTATTATATTATGAAAGACCAGCTAGATCTACTGTCTCCATTGTATGACATACCAGCTAGATCTACTGTCTCTATTATATTATGACAGATCTACTGTCTCTATTATATTTTGAAAGACCAGCTAGATCTACTGTCTCTATTATATTTTGACAGACCAGCTTGATCTACTGTCTCTATTATATTATGACAGACCAGGTAGATCTACTGTCTCTATTATATTATGACAGATCTACTGTCTCTATTATATTTTGACAGACCAGCTTGATCTACTGTCTCTATTATATTATGACAGACCAGGTAGATCTACTGTCTCTATTGTATTATGACAGATCAGCTAGATCTACTGTCTCTATTATATTATGAAAGACCAGCTAGATCTACTGTCTCTATTGTATTATGACAGATCAGCTAGATCTACTGTCTCTATTATATTATGACAGACCAGCTAGATCTACTGTCGCTATTATATTATGAAAGACCAGCTAGATCTATTGTATGACATACCAGCTAGATCTACTGTCTCTATTATATTATGACAGATGTACTGTCTCTATTATATTTTGAAAGACCAGCTAGATCTACTGTCTCTATTATATTATGACAGACCAGCTAGATCTACTGTCTCTATTATATTATGACAGATCTACTGTCTCTATTATATTTTGACAGACCAGCTAGATCTACTGTCTCTGTTATATTATGACAGACCAGCTAGAACTACTGTCTCTGTTATATTTTGACAGACCAGCTTGATCTATTGTCTCTATTATATTATGACAGACCATCTAGATCTACTGTCTCTATTATATTATGACAGATCTACTGTCTCTATTATATTTTGACAGACCAGCTAGATCTACTGTCTCTGTTATATTATGACAGACCAGCTAGAACTACTGTCTCTGTTATATTTTGACAGACCAGCTTGATCTACTGTCTCTATTATATTATGACAGACCAGGTAGATCTACTGTCTCTATTGTATTATGACAGATCAGCTAGATCTACTGTCTCTATTATATTATGACAGACCAGCTAGATCTACTGTCTCTATTATATTATGAAAGACCAGCTAGATCTACTGTCTCTATTGTATTATGACAGATCAGATAGATCTACTGTCTATAATATATTATGACAGACCAGCTAGATCTACTGTCTCTATTATATTTTGACAGACCAGCTTGATCTACTGTCTCTAATATATTATGACAGACCAGCTAGATCTACTGTCTCTATTATATTATGACAGACCAGCTAGAACTACTGTCTCTGTTATACTTTGATAGACCAGCTAGATCTACTGTCTCTATTATATTATGACAGACCAGCTAGATCTATTGTCGCTATTATATTATGAAAGACCAGCTAGATCTACTGTCTCCATTGTATGACATACCAGCTAGATCTACTGTCTCTATTATATTATGACAGATCTACTGTCTCTATTATATTTTGAAAGACCAGCTAGATCTACTGTCTCTATTATATTTTGACAGACCAGCTTGATCTACTGTCTCTATTATATTATGACAGACCAGGTAGATCTACTGTCTCTATTATATTATGACAGATCTACTGTCTCTATTATATTTTGACAGACCAGCTAGATCTACTGTCTCTATTATATTTTGACAGACCAGCTTGATCTACTGTCTCTATTATATTATGACAGACCAGGTAGATCTACTGTCTCTATTGTATTATGACAGATCAGCTAGATCTACTGTCTCTATTATATTATGACAGACCAGCTAGATGTACTGTCTCTATTATATTATGAAAGACCAGCTAGATCTACTGTCTCTATTGTATTATGACAGATCAGCTAGATCTACTGTCTATAATATATTATGACAGACCAGCTAGATCTACTGTCTCTATAATATTATGACAGACCAGCTAGATCTACTGTCTCTATTGTATGACACACCAGCTAGATCTACTGTCTCTATTATATTATGACAGACCAGCTAGATCTACTGTCGCTATTATATTATGAAAGACCAGCTAGATCTATTGTATGACATACCAGCTAGCTCTACTGTCTCTATTATATTATGACAGATGTACTGTCTCTATTATATTTTGAAAGACCAGCTTGATCTACTGTCTCTAATATATTATGACAGACCAGCTAGATCTACTGTCTCTATTATATTATGACAGACCAGCTATAACTACTGTCTCTGTTATACTTTGATAGACCAGCTAGATCTACTGTCTCTATTATATTATGACAGACCAGCTAGATCTATTGTCGCTATTATATTATGAAAGACCAGCTAGATCTACTGTCTCCATTGTATGACATACCAGCTAGATCTACTGTCTCTATTATATTATGACAGATCTACTGTCTCTATTATATTTTGAAAGACCAGCTAGATCTACTGTCTCTCTTATATTTTGACAGACCAGCTTGATCTACTGTCTCTATTATATTATGACAGACCAGGTAGATCTACTGTCTCTATTATATTATGACATATCTACTGTCTCTATTATATTTTGACAGACCAGCTAGATCTACTGTCTCTATTATATTTTGACAGACCAGCTTGATCTACTGTCTCTATTATATTATGACAGACCAGGTAGATCTACTGTCTCTATTGTATTATGACAGATCAGCTAGATCTACTGTCTCTATTATATTATGACAGACCAGCTAGATCTACTGTCTCTATTATATTATGAAAGACCAGCTAGATCTACTGTCTCTATTGTATTATGACAGATCAGCTAGATCTACTGTCTATAATATATTATGACAGACCAGCTAGATCTACTGTCTCTATAATATTATGACAGACCAGCTAGATCTACTGTCTCTATTGTATGACACACCAGCTAGATCTACTGTCTCTATTATATTATGACAGACCAGCTAGATCTACTGTCTCTATTATATTATGAAAGACCAGCTAGATCTATTGTATGACATACCAGCTAGATCTACTGTCTCTATTATATTATGACAGATGTACTGTCTCTATTATATTTTGAAAGACCAGCTAGATCTACTGTCTCTATTATATTATGACAGACCAGCTAGATCTACTGTCTCTATTATATTATGACAGATCTACTGTCTCTATTATATTTTGACAGACCAGCTAGATCTACTGTCTCTGTTATATTATGACAGACCAGCTAGAACTACTGTCTTTGTTATATTTTGACAGACCAGCTTGATCTATTGTCTCTATTATATTATGACAGACCAGCTAGATCTACTGTCTCTATTATATTATGACAGATCTACTGTCTCTATTATATTTTGACAGACCAGCTAGATCTACTGTCTCTATTATATTATGACAGACCAGCTATATCTACTGTCTCTATTATATTATTTCAGACCAGGTAGATCTACTGTCTCTATTATATTATGACAGACCAGCTAGAACTACTGTCTCTGTTATATTTGACAGACCAGCTATATCTACTGTCTCTATTATATTATGACAGACCAGCTAGATCTACTGTCTCTATTATATTATGACAGACCAGCTAGATCTACTGTCTCTGTTATATTTTGACAGACCAGCTTGATCTACTGTCTCTATTATATTATGACAGACCAGCTTGATCTACTGTCTCTATTATATTATGACAGACCAGCTAGATCTACTGTCTCTGTTATATTTTGACAGACCAGCTTCATCTACTGTCTCTATTATATTATGACAGACCAGCTAGATCTACTGTCTCTATTATATTTTGACAGACCAGCTTGATCTACTGTCTCTATTGTATTATGACAGATCAGCTAGATCTACTGTCTCTATTATATTATGACAGACCAGCTTGATCTATTGTCTCTATTATATTATGACATACCAGCTAGATCTACTGTCTCTATTATATTATGACAGACCAGCTAGATCTACTGTCTCTATTATATTATGACAGACCAGCTAGAACTACTGTCTCTGTTATATTTTGACAGACCAGCTTGATCTACTGTCTCATATTATGACAGACCAGCTAGATCTGCTGTCTCTATTATATTATGACAGACCAGCTAGATCTACTGTCTCTATTGTATTACATACCAGCTAGATCTACTGTCTCTATTATATTATGACAGACCAGCTAGATCTACTCTCTATTATATTTTGACAGACCAGGTAGATCTACTGTCTCTATTATATTTGACAGACCAGCTATATCTACTGTCTCTATTATATTATGACAGACCAGCTAGATCTACTGTCTCTATTATATTATGACAGACCAGCTAGATCTACTGTCTCTATTATATTTTGACAGACCAGCTTGATCTATTGTCCCTATTATATTTTGACATACCAGCTATATCTACTGTCTCTATTATATTATGACAGACCAGCTTGATCTACTGTCTCTATTATATTATGACAGACCAGCTAGATCTACTGTCTCTATTATATTTTGACAGACCAGCTTGATCTACTGTCTCTATTGTATTATCACAGACCAGCTAGATCTACTGTCTCTATTATATTTTGACAGACCAGGTAGATCTACTGTCTCTGTTATATTATGACAGACCAGCTAGATCTACTGTCTCTGTTATATTTTGACAGACCAGCTAGAACTACTGTCTCTGTTATATTTTGACAGACCAGCTAGATCTACTGTCTCTGTTATATTTTGACAGACCAGCTTGATCTACTGTCTCTATTATATTATGACAGACCAGCTAGATCTACTGTCTCTATTATATTATGTCAGACCAGGTAGATCTACTGTCTCTATTATATTATGACAGACCAGCTAGAACTACTGTCTCTGTTATATTTGACAGACCAGCTATATCTACTGTCTCTATTATATTATGACAGACCAGCTAGATCTACTGTCTCTATTATATTATGACAGACCAGCTAGATCTACTGTCTCTATTATATTATGACAGATCTACTGTCTCTATTATATTTTGACAGACCAGCTAGATCTACTGTCTCTATTATATTATGACAGACCAGCTAGATCTATTGTCTCTATTATATTATGACATACCAGCTAGATCTACTGTCTCTATTATATTATGACAGACCAGCTAGATCTACTGTCTCTATTATATTATGACAGACCAGCTAGATCTACTGTCTCTATTATATTTTGACAGACCAGCTAGATCTACTGTCTCTATTATATTATGACAGATCTACTGTCTCTATTATATTATGACAGACCAGCTAGATCTACTGTCTCTATTATATTATGACATACCAGCTAGATCTACTGTCTCTATTATATTATGACAGACCAGCTAGATCTACTGTCTCTATTATATTATGACAGACCAGCTAGATCTACTGTCTCTATTATATTTTGACAGACCAGCTTGATCTATTGTCCCTATTATATTTTGACATACCAGCTAGATCTACTGTCTCTATTATGTTATGACAGACCAGCTTGATCTATTGTCTCTATTATATTATGACAGACCAGCTAGATCTACTGTCTCTATTATATTATGACAGACCAGCTAGATCTACTGTCTCTATTATATTATGACAGACGAGCTAGAACTACTGTCTCTGTTATATTTTGACAGACCAGCTTGATATACTGTCTCTATTGTATTATGACAGATCAGCTAGATCTACTGTCTCTATTATATTATGACAGACCAGCTTGATCTATTGTCTCTATTATATTATGACATACCAGCTAGATCTACTGTCTCTATTATATTATGACAGACCAGCTAGATCTACTGTCTCTATTATATTATGACAGACCAGCTAGAACTACTGTCTCAGTTATATTTTGACAGACCAGCTTGATCTACTGTCTCATATTATGACAGACCAGCTTGATCTACTGTCTCATATTATGACAGACCAGCTAGATCTGCTGTCTCTATTATATTATGACAGACCAGCTAGATCTACTGTCTCTATTGTATTACATACCAGCTAGATCTACTGTCTCTATTATATTATGACAGACCAGCTAGATCTACTCTCTATTATATTTTGACAGACCAGGTAGATCTACTGTCTCTATTATATTTGACAGACCAGCTATATCTACTGTCTCTATTATATTATGACAGACCAGCTAGATCTACTATCTCTATTATATTATGACAGACCAGCTAGATCTACTGTCTCTATTATATTATGACAGATCTACTGTCTCTATTATATTTTGACAGACCAGCTAGATCTACTGTCTCTATTATATTATGACAGACCAGCTAGATCTACTGTCTCTATTATATTATGACAGACCAGCTAGATCTACTGTCTCTATTATATTTTGACAGACCAGCTAGATCTACTGTCTCTATTATATTTTGACAGACCAGCTTGATCTATTGTCCCTATTATATTTTGACATACCAGCTAGATCTACTGTCTCTATTATATTATGACAGACCAGCTTGATCTACTGTCTCTATTATATTATGACAGACCAGGTAGATCTACTGTCTCTGTTATATTTTGACAGACCAGCTTGATCTACTGTCTCTGCTATATTTTGACAGACCAGCTTGATCTACTGTATCTATTATATTATGACAGACCAGCTATATCTACTGTCTCTATTATATTATTTCAGACCAGGTAGATCTACTGTCTCTATTATATTATGACAGACCAGCTAGAACTACTGTCTCTGTTATATTTGACAGACCAGCTATATCTACTGTCTCTATTATATTATGACAGACCAGCTAGATCTACTGTCTCTATTATATTATGACAGACCAGCTAGATCTACTGTCTCTATTATATTATGACAGATCTACTGTCTCTATTATATTTTGACAGACCAGCTAGATCTACTGTCTCTATTATATTATGACAGACCAGCTAGATCTACTGTCTCTATTATATTATGACATACCAGCTAGATCTACTGTCTCTATTATATTATGACAGACCAGCTAGATCTACTATCTCTATTATATTATGACAGACCAGCTAGATCTACTGTCTCTGTTATATTTTGACAGACCAGCTTGATCTATTGTCCCTATTATATTTTGACATACCAGCTAGATCTACTGTCTCTATTATATTATGACAGACCAGCTTGATCTACTGTCTCTATTATATTATGACAGACCAGCTAGATCTACTGTCTCTGTTATATTTTGACAGACCAGCTTGATCTACTGTCTCTATTATATTATGACAGACCAGCTAGATCTACTGTCTCTATTATATTTTGACAGACCAGCTTGATCTACTGTCTCTATTGTATTATGACAGATCAGCTAGATCTACTGTCTCTATTATATTATGACAGACCAGCTTGATCTATTGTCTCTATTATATTATGACATACCAGCTAGATCTACTGTCTCTATTATATTATGACAGACCAGCTAGATCTACTGTCTCTATTATATTATGACAGACCAGCTAGAACTACTGTCTCTGTTATATTTTGACAGACCAGCTTGATCTACTGTCTCATATTATGACAGACCAGCTTGATCTACTGTCTCATATTATGACAGACCAGCTAGATCTGCTGTCTCTATTATATTATGACAGACCAGCTAGATCTACTGTCTCTATTGTATTACATACCAGCTAGATCTACTGTCTCTATTATATTATGACAGACCAGCTAGATCTACTCTCTATTATATTTTGACAGACCAGGTAGATCTACTGTCTCTATTATATTTGACAGACCAGCTATATCTACTGTCTCTATTATATTATGACAGACCAGCTAGATCTACTGTCTCTATTATATTATGACAGACCAGCTAGATCTACTGTCTCTATTATATTATGACAGATCTACTGTCTCTATTATATTTTGACAGACCAGCTAGATCTACTGTCTCTATTATATTATGACATACCAGCTAGATCTACTGTCTCTATTATATTATGACAGACCAGCTAGATCTACTGTCTCTATTATATTATGACAGACCAGCTAGATCTACTGTCTCTATTATATTTTGACAGACCAGCTTGATCTATTGTCCCTATTATATTTTGACATACCAGCTAGATCTACGGTCTCTATTATATTATGACAGACCAGCTTGATCTACTGTCTCTATTATATTATGACAGACCAGCTAGATCTACGGTCTCTGTTATATTTTGACAGACCAGCTTGATCTACTGTCTCTATTATATTATGACAGACCAGCTAGATCTACTGTCTCTGTTATATTTTGACAGACCAGCTTGATCTATTGTCTCTATTATATTATGACATACCAGCTAGATCTACTGTCTCTATTATATTTTGACAGACCAGCTTGATCTACTGTCTCTATTGTATTATGACAGATCAGCTAGATCTACTGTCTCTTTTATATTATGACAGACCAGCTTGATCTATTGTCTCTATTATATTATGACATACCAGCTAGATCTACTGTCTCTATTATATTATTACAGACCAGCTAGATCTACTGTCTCTATATTATGACAGACCAGCTAGAACTACTGTCTCTGTTATATTTTGACAGACCAGCTTGATCTACTGTCTCATATTATGACAGACCAGCTTGATCTACTGTCTCATATTATGACAGACCAGCTAGATCTACTGTCTCTATTATATTATGACAGACCAGCTAGATCTACTGTCTCTATTGTATTACATACCAGCTAGATCTACTGTCTCTATTATATTATGACAGACCAGCTAGATCTACTGTCGCTATTATATTTTGACAGACCAGGTAGATCTACTGTCTCTATTATATTTGACAGACCAGCTATATCTACTGTCTCTATTATATTATGACAGACCAGCTAGATCTACTGTCTCTATTATATTATGACAGACCAGCTAGATCTACTGTCTCTATTATATTATGACAGATCTACTGTCTCTATTATATTTTGACAGACCAGCTAGATCTACTGTCTCTATTATATTATGACATACCAGCTAGATCTACTGTCTCTATTATATTATGACAGACCAGCTAGATCTACTGTCTCTATTATATTATGACAGACCAGCTAGATCTACTGTCTCTATTATATTTTGACAGACCAGCTTGATCTATTGTCCCTATTATATTTTGACATACCAGCTAGATCTACTGTCTCTATTATATTATGACAGACCAGCTTGATCTACTGTCTCTATTATATTATGACAGACCAGCTAGATCTACGGTCTCTGTTATATTTTGACAGACCAGCTTGATCTACTGTCTCTATTATATTATGACAGACCAGCTAGATCTACTGTCTCTATTATATTTTGACAGGCCAGCTTGATCTACTGTCTCTATTGTATTATGACAGATCAGCTAGATCTACTGTCTCTATTATATTATGACAGACCAGCTTGATCTATTGTCTCTATTATATTATGACATACCAGCTAGATCTACTGTCTCTATTATATTATGACAGACCAGCTAGAACTACTGTCTCTGTTATATTTGACAGACCAGCTATATCTACTGTCTCTATTATATTATGACAGACCAGCTAGATCTACTGTCTCTATTATATTATGACAGACCAGCTAGATCTACTGTCTCTATTATATTATGACAGATCTACTGTCTCTATTATATTTTGACAGACCAGCTAGATCTACTGTCTCTATTATATTATGACAGACCAGCTAGATCTACTGTCTCTATTATATTATGACATACCAGCTAGATCTACTGTCTCTATTATATTATGACAGACCAGCTAGATCTACTATCTCTATTATATTATGACAGACCAGCTAGATCTACTGTCTCTATTATATTTTGACAGACCAGCTTGATCTATTGTCCCTATTATATTTTGACATACCAGCTAGATCTACTGTCTCTATTATATTATGACAGACCAGCTTGATCTACTGTCTCTATTATATTATGACAGACCAGCTAGATCTACTGTCTCTGTTATATTTTGACAGACCAGCTTGATCTACTGTCTCTATTATATTATGACAGACCAGCTAGATCTACTGTCTCTATTGTATTATGACAGATCAGCTAGATCTACTGTCTCTATTATATTATGACAGACCAGCTAGATCTACTGTCTCTATTATATTATGACAGACCAGCTAGATCTACTGTCTCTATTATATTATGACAGACCAGCTTGATCTATTGTCTCTATTATATTATGACATACCAGCTAGATCTACTGTCTCTATTATATTATGACAGACCAGCTAGATCTACTGTCTCTATATTATGACAGACCAGCTAGAACTACTGTCTCTGTTATATTTTGACAGACCAGCTTGATCTACTGTCTCATATTATGACAGACCAGCTTGATCTACTGTCTCATATTATGACAGACCAGCTAGATCTACTGTCTCTATTATATTATGACAGACCAGCTAGATCTACTGTCTCTATTGTATTACATACCAGCTAGATCTACTGTCTCTATTATATTATGACAGACCAGCTAGATCTACTATCTATTATATTTTGACAGACCAGGTAGATCTACTGTCTCTATTATATTTGACAGACCAGCTATATCTACTGTCTCTATTATATTATGACAGACCAGCTAGATCTACTGTCTCTATTATATTATGACAGACCAGCTAGATCTACTGTCTCTATTATATTATGACAGATCTACTGTCTCTATTATATTTTGACAGACCAGCTAGATCTACTGTCTCTATTATATTATGACATACCAGCTAGATCTACTGTCTCTATTATATTATGACAGACCAGCTAGATCTACTGTCTCTATTATATTATGACAGACCAGCTAGATCTACTGTCTCTATTATATTTTGACAGACCAGCTTGATCTATTGTCCCTATTATATTTTGACATACCAGCTAGATCTACTGTCTCTATTATATTATGACAGACCAGCTTGATCTACTGTCTCTATTATATTATGACAGACCAGCTAGATCTACGGTCTCTGTTATATTTTGACAGACCAGCTTGATCTACTGTCTCTATTATATTATGACAGACCAGCTAGATCTACTGTCTCTATTATATTTTGACAGGCCAGCTTGATCTACTGTCTCTATTGTATTATGACAGATCAGCTAGATCTACTGTCTCTATTATATTATGACAGACCAGCTTGATCTATTGTCTCTATTATATTATGACATACCAGCTAGATCTACTGTCTCTATTATATTATGACAGACCAGCCAGATCTACTGTCTCTATTATATTATGACAGACCAGCTAGAACTACTGTCTCTGTTATATTTTGACAAACCAGCTTGATCTACTGTCTCATATTATGACATACCAGCTAGATCTACTGTCTCTATTATATTATGACAGACCAGCTAGATCTACTCTCTATTATATTTTGACAGACCAGGTAGATCTACTGTCTCTATTATATTATGACAGACCAGCTAGATCTACTGTCTCTGTTATATTTTGACAGACCATCTTGATCTACTGTCTCTGCTATATTTTGACAGACCAGCTTGATCTACTGTCTCTATTATATTATGACAGACCAGCTATATTTTACATTTAAGTCATTTAGCAGACGCTCTTATCCAGAGCGACTTACAAATTGGTGCATACACCTTATGACATCCAGTGGAACAGCCATTTTACAATAGTGCATCTAAATTATTTTTTGGGGACCAGAAGGATTACTTACCCTATCCTAGGTATTCCTTGAAGAGGTGGGGTTTCAGGTGTCTCCGGAAGGTGGTGATTGACTCCGCTGTCCTATATCTGCTGTCTCTATTATATTATGACAGACCAGCTAGATCTACTGTCTATTATATTATGACAGACCAGCTAGATCTACTGTCTCTATTGTATGACATACCAGCTAGATCTACTGTCTCTAAAATATTATGACAGACCAGGTAGATCTACTGTCTCTATTATATTTTGACAGACCAGCTTGATCTACTGTCTCTAATATATTATGACAGACCAGCTAGATCTACTGTCTCTATTATATTATGACAGACCAGCTAGAACTACTGTCTCTGTTATACTTTGATAGACCAGCTAGATCTACTGTCTCTATTATATTATGACAGACCAGCTAGATCTATTGTCGCTATTATATTATGAAAGACCAGCTAGATCTACTGTCTCCATTGTATGACATACCAGCTAGATCTACTGTCTCTATTATATTATGACAGATCTACTGTCTCTATTATATTTTGAAAGACCAGCTAGATCTACTGTCTCTATTATATTATGACAGACCAGCTAGATCTACTGTCTCTATTATATTATGACAGATCTACTGTCTCTATATTTTGACAGACCAGCTAGATCTACTGTCTCTATTATATTTTGACAGACCAGCTTGATCTACTGTCTCTATTATATTATGACAGACCAGGTAGATCTACTGTCTCTATTGTATTATGACAGATCAGCTAGATCTACTGTCTATATTATATTATGACAGACCAGCTAGATCTACTGTCTCTATTATATTATGAAAGACCAGCTAGATCTACTGTCTCTATTATATTTTGACAGACCAGCTAGATCTACTGTCTCTATTGTATTATGACAGAACAGCTAGATCTACTGTCTATAATATATTATGACAGACCAGCTAGATCTACTGTCTCTATAATATTATGACAGACCAGCTAGATCTACTGTCTCTATTGTATGACACACCAGCTAGATCTACTGTCTCTATTATATTATGACAGACCAGCTAGATCTACTGTCGCTATTATATTATGAAAAGACCAGCTAGATCTATTGTATGACATACCAGCTAGATCTACTGTCTCTATTATATTATGACAGATGTACTGTCTCTATTATATTTTGAAAGACCAGCTAGATCTACTGTCTCTATTATATTATGACAGACCAGCTAGATCTACTGTCTCTATTATATTATGACAGATCTACTGTCTCTATTATATTTTGACAGACCAGCTAGATCTACTGTCTCTATTATATTATGACAGACCAGCTAGAACTACTGTCTCTGTTATATTTTGACAAACCAGCTTGATCTACTGTCTCATATTATGACATACCAGCTAGATCTACTGTCTCTATTATATTATGACAGACCAGCTAGATCTACTCTCTATTATATTTTGACAGACCAGGTAGATCTACTGTCTCTATTATATTATGACAGACCAGCTAGATCTACTGTCTCTGTTATATTTTGACAGACCATCTTGATCTACTGTCTCTGCTATATTTTGACAGACCAGCTTGATCTACTGTCTCTATTATATTATGACAGACCAGCTATATTTTACATTTAAGTCATTTAGCAGACGCTCTTATCCAGAGCGACTTACAAATTGGTGCATACACCTTATGACATCCAGTGGAACAGCCATTTTACAATAGTGCATCTAAATCTTCTTAGGGGGTGAGAAGGATTACTTACCCTATCCTAGGTATTCCCTTGAAGAGGTGGGGTTTCAGGTGTCTCCGGAAGGTGGTGATTGACTCCGCTGTCCTATATCTGCTGTCTCTATTATATTATGACAGACCAGCTAGATCTACTGTCGCTATTATATTATGACAGACCAGCTAGATCTACTGTCTCTATTGTATGACATACCAGCTAGATCTACTGTCTCTAAAATATTATGACAGACCAGGTAGATCTACTGTATCTATTGTATTATCACAGACCAGCTAGATCTACTGTCTCTATTATATTTTGACAGACCAGCTTGATCTACTGTCTCTAATATATTATGACAGACCAGCTAGATCTACTGTCTCTATTATATTATGACAGACCAGCTAGAACTACTGTCTCTGTTATACTTTGATAGACCAGCTAGATCTACTGTCTCTATTATATTATGACAGACCAGCTAGATCTATTGTCGCTATTATATTATGAAAGACCAGCTAGATCTACTGTCTCCATTGTATGACATACCAGCTAGATCTACTGTCTCTATTATATTATGACAGATCTACTGTCTCTATTATATTTTGAAAGACCAGCTAGATCTACTGTCTCTATTATATTATGACAGACCAGCTAGATCTACTGTCTCTATTATATTATGACAGATCTACTGTCTCTATATTTTGACAGACCAGCTAGATCTACTGTCTCTATTATATTTTGACAGACCAGCTTGATCTACTGTCTCTATTATATTATGACAGACCAGGTAGATCTACTGTCTCTATTGTATTATGACAGATCAGCTAGATCTACTGTCTATATTATATTATGACAGACCAGCTAGATCTACTGTCTCTATTATATTATGAAAGACCAGCTAGATCTACTGTCTCTATTATATTTTGACAGACCAGCTAGATCTACTGTCTCTATTGTATTATGACAGAACAGCTAGATCTACTGTCTATAATATATTATGACAGACCAGCTAGATCTACTGTCTCTATAATATTATGACAGACCAGCTAGATCTACTGTCTCTATTGTATGACACACCAGCTAGATCTACTGTCTCTATTATATTATGACAGACCAGCTAGATCTACTGTCGCTATTATATTATGAAAGACCAGCTAGATCTATTGTATGACATACCAGCTAGATCTACTGTCTCTATTATATTATGACAGATGTACTGTCTCTATTATATTTTTTGAAAGACCAGCTAGATCTACTGTCTCTATTATATTATGACAGACCAGCTAGATCTACTGTCTCTATTATATTATGACAGATCTACTGTCTCTATTATATTTTGACAGACCAGCTAGATCTACTGTCTCTATTATATTATGACAGACCAGCTAGAACTACTGTCTCTGTTATATTTTGACAGACCAGCTTGATCTATTGTCTCTATTATATTATGACAGACCAGCTAGATCTACTGTCTCTATTATATTATGACAGATCTACTGTCTCTATTATATTTTGACAGACCAGCTAGATCTACTGTCTCTATTATATTATGACAGACCAGCTAGATCTACTGTCTCTATTATATTATGACATACCAGCTAGATCTACTGTCTCTATTATATTATGACAGACCAGCTAGATCTACTGTCTCTATTATATTATGACAGACCAGCTAGATCTACTGTCTCTATTATATTTTGACAGACCAGCTAGATCTACTGTCTCTATTATATTATGAAAGACCAGCTAGATCTACTGTCTCTATTATATTTTGACAGACCAGCTAGATCTACTGTCTCTATTGTATTATGACAGATCAGCTAGATCTACTGTCTCTATTGTATGACACACCAGCTATATCTACTGTCTCTATTATGTTATGACAGACCAGCTAGATCTACTGTCGCTATTATATTATGAAAGACCAACTCGATCTATTGTATGACATACCAGCTAGATCTACGGTCTCTAAAATATTATGACAGACCAGGTAGATCTACTGTCTCTATTGTATTATGACAGACCAGCTAGATCTACTGTCTCTATTATATTATGACAGACCAGCTAGATCTACTCTCTATTATATTTTGACAGACCAGGTAGATCTACTGTCTCTGTTATATTATGACAGACCAGCTAGATCTACTGTCTCTGTTATATTTTGACAGACCAGCTAGAACTACTGTCTCTGCTATATTTTGACAGACCAGCTTGATCTACTCTCTATTATATTATGACAGACCAGCTATATCTACTGTCTCTATTATATTATTTCAGACCAGGTAGATCTACTGTCTCTATTATATTTTGACAGACCAGCTAGATCTACTGTCTCTATTATATTATGACAGACCAGCTAGATCTACTGTCTCTATTATATTATGACATACCAGCTAGATCTACTGTCTCTATTATATTATGACAGACCAGCTAGATCTACTGTCTCTATTATATTATGACAGACCAGCTAGATCTACTGTCTCTATTATATTTTGACAGACCAGCTTGATCTATTGTCTCTATTATATTTTGACATACCAGCTAGATCTACTGTCTCTATTATATTATGACAGACCAGCTTGATCTACTGTCTCTATTATATTATGACAGACCAGCTAGATCTACTGTCTCTGTTATATTTTGACAGACCAGCTTGATCTACTGTCTCTATTATATTATGACAGACCATCTAGATCTACTGTCTCTGTTATATTTTGACAGACCAGCTTGATCTACTGTCTCTATTATATTATGACAGACCAGCTAGATCTACTGTCTCTATTATATTTTGACAGACCAGCTTGATCTACTGTCTCTATTGTATTATGACATACCAGCTAGATCTACTGTCTCTATTATATTATGACAGACCAGCTAGATCTACTGTCTCTATTATATTTTGACAGACCAGCTAGATCTACTGTCTCTATTGTATTATGACAGATCAGCTAGATCTACTGTCTCTATTGTATGACACACCAGCTATATCTACTGTCTCTATTATGTTATGACAGACCAGCTAGATCTACTGTCGCTATTATATTATGAAAGACCAACTCGATCTATTGTATGACATACCAGCTAGATCTACGGTCTCTAAAATATTATGACAGACCAGGTAGATCTACTGTCTCTATTGTATTATGACAGACCAGCTAGATCTACTGTCTCTATTATATTATGACAGACCAGCTAGATCTACTCTCTATTATATTTTGACAGACCAGGTAGATCTACTGTCTCTGTTATATTATGACAGACCAGCTAGATCTACTGTCTCTGTTATATTTTGACAGACCAGCTAGAACTACTGTCTCTGCTATATTTTGACAGACCAGCTTGATCTACTCTCTCTATTATATTATGACAGACCAGCTATATCTACTGTCTCTATTATATTATTTCAGACCAGGTAGATCTACTGTCTCTATTATATTTTGACAGACCAGCTAGATCTACTGTCTCTATTATATTATGACAGACCAGCTAGATCTACTGTCTCTATTATATTATGACATACCAGCTAGATCTACTGTCTCTATTATATTATGACAGACCAGCTAGATCTACTGTCTCTATTATATTATGACAGACCAGCTAGATCTACTGTCTCTATTATATTTTGACAGACCAGCTTGATCTATTGTCTCTATTATATTTTGACATACCAGCTAGATCTACTGTCTCTATTATATTATGACAGACCAGCTTGATCTACTGTCTCTATTATATTATGACAGACCAGCTAGATCTACTGTCTCTGTTATATTTTGACAGACCAGCTTGATCTACTGTCTCTATTATATTATGACAGACCATCTAGATCTACTGTCTCTGTTATATTTTGACAGACCAGCTTGATCTACTGTCTCTATTATATTATGACAGACCAGCTAGATCTACTGTCTCTATTATATTTTGACAGACCAGCTTGATCTACTGTCTCTATTATATTATGACATACCAGCTAGATCTACTGTCTCTATTATATTATGACAGACCAGCTAGATCTACTGTCTCTATTATATTATGACAGACCAGCTAGAACTACTGTCTCTGTTATTATTTGACAGACCAGCTTGATATACTGTCTCTATTATATTATTAGACCAGCTAGATCTACTGTCTCTATATTATGACAGACCAGCTAGAACTACTGTCTCTGTTATATTTTGACAGACCAGCTCTATCTACTGTCTCATATTATGACAGACCAGCTTGATCTACTGTCTCATATTATGACAGACCAGCTAGATCTACTGTCTCTATTATATTATGACAGACCAGCTAGATCTACTGTCTCTATTGTATTACATACCAGCTAGATCTACTGTCTCTATTATATTATGACAGACCAGCTAGATCTACTCTCTATTATATTTTGACAGACCAGGTAGATCTACTGTCTCTATTATATTATGACAGACCAGCTAGATCTACTGTCTCTGTTATATTTTGAAAGACCAGCTTGATCTACTGTCTCTGTTATATTATGACAGACCAGCTAGATCTACTCTCTATTATATTTTGACAGACCAGGTAGATCTACTGTCTCTATTATATTATGACAGACCAGCTTGATCTACTGTCTCTATTATATTATGACAGACCAGCTATATCTACTGTCTCTATTATATTATGACAGACCAGCTAGATCTACTGTCGCTATTATATTATGACAGACCAGCTAGATCTACTGTCTCTATTGTATGACATACCAGCTAGATCTACTGTCTCTAAAATATTATGTCAGACCAGGTAGATCTACTGTATCTATTGTATTATCACAGACCAGCTAGATCTACTGTCTCTATTATATTTTGACAGACCAGCTTGATCTACTGTCTCTAATATATTATGACAGACCAGCTAGATCTACTGTCTCTATTATATTATGACAGACCAGCTAGAACTACTGTCTCTGTTATACTTTGATAGACCAGCTAGATCTACTGTCTCTATTATATTATGACAGACCAGCTAGATCTATTGTCGCTATTATATTATGAAAGACCAGCTAGATCTACTGTCTCCATTGTATGACATACCAGCTAGATCTACTGTCTCTATTATATTATGACAGATCTACTGTCTCTATTATATTTTGACAGATCTACTGTCTCTATATTTTGACAGACCAGCTAGATCTACTGTCTCTATTATATTTTGACAGACCAGCTTGATCTACTGTCTCTATTATATTATGACAGACCAGGTAGATCTACTGTCTCTATTGTATTATGACAGATCAGCTAGATCTACTGTCTCTATTATATTATGACAGACCAGCTAGATCTACTGTCTCTATTATATTATGAAAGACCAGCTAGATCTACTGTCTCTATTATATTTTGACAGACCAGCTAGATCTACTGTCTCTATTGTATTATGACAGATCAGCTAGATCTACTGTCTATAATATATTATGACAGACCAGCTAGATCTACTGTCTCTATAATATTATGACAGACCAGCTAGATCTACTGTCTCTATTGTATGACACACCAGCTAGATCTACTGTCTCTATTATATTATGACAGACCAGCTAGATCTACTGTCACTATTATATTATGAAAGACCAGCTAGATCTATTGTATGACATACCAGCTAGATCTACTGTCTCTATTATATTATGACAGATGTACTGTCTCTATTATATTTTGAAAGACCAGCTAGATCTACTGTCTCTATTATATTATGACAGACCAGCTAGATCTACTGTCTCTATTATATTATGACAGATCTACTGTCTCTATTATATTTTGACAGACCAGCTAGATCTACTGTCTCTATTATATTATGACAGACCAGCTAGAACTACTGTCTCTGTTATATTTGACAGACCAGCTTGATCTATTGTCTCTATTATATTATGACAGACCAGCTAGATCTACTGTCTCTATTATATTATGACAGATCTACTGTCTCTATTATATTTTGACAGACCAGCTAGATCTACTGTCTCTATTATATTATGACAGGACAGCTAGAACTACTGTCTCTGTTATATTTTGACAGACCAGCTTGATCTATTGTCTCTATTATATTATGACAGACCAGGTAGATCTACTGTCTCTATTGTATTATCCCAGACCAGCAAGATCTGCTGTCTCTATTGTATTATGACAGACCAGCTAGATCTACTGTCTCTATTGTATTATGACAGATCAGCTTGATATACTGTCTCTATTATATTATGTCAGACCAGCTAGATCTACTGTCTCTATTATATTTTGACAGACCAGCTTGATCTACTGTCTCTATTGTATTATCACAGACCAGCTAGATCTACTGTCTCTATTATATTTTGACAGACCAGCTTGATCTACTGTCTCTAATATATTATGACAGACCAGCTAGATCTACTGTCTCTATTATATTATGACAGACCAGCTAGAACTACTGTCTCTGTTATACTTTGATAGACCAGCTAGATCTACTGTCTCTATTATATTATGACAGACCAGCTAGATCTATTGTCGCTATTATATTATGAAAGACCAGCTAGATCTACTGTCTCCATTGTATGACATACCAGCTAGATCTACTGTCTCTATTATATAATGACAGATCTACTGTCTCTATTATATTTTGAAAGACCAGCTAGATCTACTGTCTCTATTATATTATGACAGACCAGCTAGATCTACTGTCTCTATTA
The DNA here is from genome assembly GCF_023373465.1 of Oncorhynchus keta. Taxonomy (NCBI): domain Eukaryota; kingdom Metazoa; phylum Chordata; class Actinopteri; order Salmoniformes; family Salmonidae; genus Oncorhynchus; species Oncorhynchus keta. The sequence goes on from NW_026289345.1 coordinate 186,851, forward strand.
TATTATGACAGATCTACTGTCTCTATTATATTTTGACAGACCAGCTAGATCTACTGTCTCTATTATATTTTGACAGACCAGCTTGATCTACTGTCTCTATTATATTATTACAGACCAGGTAGATCTACTGTCTCTATTGTATTATGACAGATCAGCTAGATATACTGTCTCTATTATATTATGACAGCCCAGCTAGATCTACTGTCTCTATTATATTATGAAAGACCAGCTAGATCTACTGTCTCTATTATATTTTGACAGACCAGCTAGATCTACTGTCTCTATTGTATTATGACAGATCAGCTAGATCTACTGTCTATAATATATTATGACAGACCAGCTAGATCTACTGTCTCTATAATATTATGACAGACCAGCTAGATCTACTGTCTCTATTGTATGACACACCAGCTAGATCTACTGTCTCTATTGTATTATGACAGATCAGCTAGATCTACTGTCTATAATATATTATGACAGACCAGCTAGATCTACTGTCTCTATAATATTATGACAGACCAGCTAGATCTACTGTCTCTATTGTATGACACACCAGCTAGATCTACTGTCTATATTATATTATGACAGACCAGCTAGATCTACTGTCTCTATTATATTATGACAGACCAGCTAGATCTACTGTCTCTATTATATTATGAAAGACCAGCTAGATCTACTGTCTCTATTACATTTTGACAGACCAGCTAGATCTACTGTCTCTATTGTATTATGACAGATCAGCTAGATCTACTGTCTATAATATATTATGACAGACCAGCTTGATCTACTGTCTCTATAATATTATGACAGACCAGCTAGATCTACTGTCTCTATTGTATGACACACCAGCTAGATCTACTGTCTCTATTATATTATGACAGACCAGCTAGATCTACTGTCGCTATTATATTATGAAAGACCAGCTAGATCTATTGTATGACATACCAGCTTGATCTACTGTCTCTATTATATTATGACAGATGTACTGTCTCTATTATATTTTGAAAGACCAGCTAGATCTACTGTCTCTATTATATTATGACAGACCAGCTAGATCTACTGTCTCTATTATATTATGACAGATCTACTGTCTCTATTATATTTTGACAGACCAGCTAGATCTACTGTCTCTATTATATTATGACAGACCAGCTAGAACTACTGTCTCTGTTATACTTTGATAGACCAGCTAGATCTACTGTCTCTATTATATTATGACAGACCAGCTAGATCTATTGTCTCTATTATATTATGACAGACCAGCTAGATCTACTGTCTCTATTATATTATGACAGATCTACTGTCTCTATTATATTTTGACAGACCAGCTAGATCTACTGTCTCTATTATATTATGACAGACCAGCTAGAACTACTGTCTCTGTTATATTTTGACAGACCAGCTTGATCTATTGTCTCTATTATATTATGACAGACCAGGTAGATCTACTGTCTCTATTGTATTATTCCAGACCAGCAAGATCTGCTGTCTCTATTGTATTATGACAGACCAGCTAGATCTACTGTCTCTATTGTATTATGACAGATCAGCTTGATATACTGTCTCTATTATATTATGTCAGACCAGCTAGATCTACTGTCTCTATATTTTGACAGACCAGCTAGATCTACTGTCTCTATTGTATTATCACAGACCAGCTAGATCTACTGTCTCTATTATATTTTGACAGACCAGCTTGATCTACTGTCTCTAATATATTATGACAGACCAGCTAGATCTACTGTCTCTATTATATTATGACAGACCAGCTAGAACTACTGTCTCTGTTATACTTTGATAGACCAGCTAGATCTACTGTCTCTATTATATTATGACAGACCAGCTATATCTATTGTCGCTATTATATTATGAAAGACCAGCTAGATCTACTGTCTCCATTGTATGACATACCAGCTAGATCTACTGTCTCTATTATATTGACAGATCTACTGTCTCTATTATATTTTGAAAGACCAGCAAGATCTACTGTCTCTATTATATTATGACAGACCAGCTAGATCTACTGTCTCTATTATATTATGACAGATCTACTGTCTCTAATATATTATGACAGACCAGCTAGATCTACTGTCTCTATTATATTATGACAGACCAGCTAGAACTACTGTCTCTGTTATACTTTGATAGACCAGCTAGATCTACTGTCTCTATTATATTATGACAGACCAGCTAGATCTATTGTCGCTATTATATTATGAAAGACCAGCTAGATCTACTGTCTCCATTGTATGACATACCAGCTAGATCTACTGTCTCTATTATATTATGACAGATCTACTGTCTCTATTATATTTTGAAAGACCAGCTAGATCTACTGTCTCTATTATATTATGACAGACCAGCTAGATCTACTGTCTCTATTATATTATGACAGACCAGCTAGAACTACTGTCTCTGTTATACTTTGATAGACCAGCTAGATCTACTGTCTCTATTATATTATGACAGACCAGCTAGATCTATTGTCGCTATTATATTATGAAAGACCAGCTAGATCTACTGTCTCCATTGTATGACATACCAGCTAGATCTACTGTCTCTATTATATTATGACAGATCTACTGTCTCTATTATATTTTGAAAGACCAGCTAGATCTACTGTCTCTATTATATTATGACAGACCAGCTAGATCTACTGTCTCTATTATATTATGACAGATCTACTGTCTCTATTATATTTTGAAAGACCAGCTAGATCTACTGTCTCTATTATATTATGAAAGACCAGCTAGATCTATTGTATGACATACCAGCTAGATCTACTGTCTCTATTATATTATGACAGATGTACTGTCTCTATTATATTTTGAAAGACCAGCTAGATCTACTGTCTCTATTATATTATGACAGACCAGCTAGATCTACTGTCTCTATTATATTATTACAGATCTACTGTCTCTATTATATTTTGACAGACCAGCTAGATCTACTGTCTCTATTATATTATGACAGACCAGCTAGATCTACTGTCTCTATTATATTATGACAGATCTACTGTCTCTATTATATTTTGACAGACCAGCTAGATCTACTGTCTCTATTATATTATGACATACCAGCTAGATCTACTGTCTCTATTATATTATGACAGATCTACTGTCTCTATTATATTTTGAAAGACCAGCAAGATCTACTGTCTCTATTATATTATGACAGACCAGCTAGATCTACTGTCTCTATTATATTATGACAGATCTACTGTCTCTAATATATTATGACAGACCAGCTAGATCTACTGTCTCTATTATATTATGACAGACCAGCTAGAACTACTGTCTCTGTTATACTTTGATAGACCAGCTAGATCTACTTGTCTCTATTATATTATGACAGACCAGCTAGATCTATTGTCGCTATTATATTGAAAGACCAGCTAGATCTACTGTCTCCATTGTATGACATACCAGCTAGATCTACTGTCTCTATTATATTATGACAGATCTACTGTCTCTATTATATTTTGAAAGACCAGCTAGATCTACTGTCTCTATTATATTATGACAGACCAGCTAGATCTACTGTCTCTATTATATTATGACAGACCAGCTAGAACTACTGTCTTGTTATACTTTTGATAGACCAGCTAGATCTACTGTCTCTATTATATTATGACAGACCAGCTAGATCTATTGTCGCTATTATATTATGAAAGACCAGCTAGATCTACTGTCTCCATTGTATGACATACCAGCTAGATCTACTGTCTCTATTATATTATGACAGATCTACTGTCTCTATTATATTTTGAAAGACCAGCTAGATCTACTGTCTCTATTATATTATGACAGACCAGCTAGATCTACTGTCTCTATTATATTATGACAGATCTACTGTCTCTATTATATTTTGAAAGACCAGCTAGATCTACTGTCTCTATTATATTATGAAAGACCAGCTAGATCTATTGTATGACATACCAGCTAGATCTACTGTCTCTATTATATTATGACAGATGTACTGTCTCTATTATATTTTGAAAGACCAGCTAGATCTACTGTCTCTATTATATTATGACAGACCAGCTAGATCTACTGTCTCTATTATATTATTACAGATCTACTGTCTCTATTATATTTTGACAGACCAGCTAGATCTACTGTCTCTATTATATTATGACAGACCATTCAAGATCTACTGTCTCTATTATATTATGACAGATCTACT
>NW_026289346.1:0-2500 GCF_023373465.1 Oncorhynchus keta
CCAGGGTGAGTCTCCGAGATAGTTGGTCTCCCAGGGTGAAGCCTTCTAGATAGATGGTGAGTCTCCTAGATAGATGGTATACCAGGGTGAGGGTGAGTCGGGGTGAGTCTCTAGATAGATGGTATCCCAGGGGTGAGTCTCCCAAAGGAGATCCCAGGATGGTGAGTCTCCTAGATAGATGGTATAGTATACCAGGGTGAGTCTCCTAGATAGATGGTATCCCAGGGGTGAGTCTCCGAGATGGTATGGTGAGTCTCCGAGATAGATGGTGAGTACCAGGGTGAGTCTCCTAGATAGATATTATACCAGGTTGAGTCTCCTAGATAGATGGTATCCCAGGGTGAGTCTTCTAGATAGATGGTGAGTCTCCTAGATAGATGGTATACCAGGGTGAGTCTCCTAGATAGATGTTATACCAGGGTGAGTCTCTAGATAGATGGTATACCAGGTGAGTCTCCGAGATAGATGGTGAGTCTCCTAGATAGATAGTATACCAGGGTGAGTCTCCTAGATAGATGGTATCCCAGGGTGAGTCTCCGAGAGATAGATGGTGAGTCTCTAGATAGATGGTATACCAGGGTGAGTCTCCTAGATAGATATTATACCAGGGTGAGTCTCTAGATAGATGGTGAGTCTCCTAGATAGATGGTATATTAGGTGAGTCCCTAGATAGATGGTATATTAGGGTGAGTCTCCTAGATAGATGGTATCCCAGGGTGAGTCTCCTAGATAGATGGTATCCCAGGGTGAGTCTCCTAGATAGATGGTATACCAGGGTGAGTCTCCTAGATAGATGGTATCCCAGGGTGAGTCTCCTAGATAGATGGTATCCCAGGGTGAGTCTGCTAGATAGATGGTGAGTCTCCTAGATAGATGGTATATTAGGGTGAGTCTCCTAGATAGATGGTATATTAGGGTGAGTCTCTAGATAGATGGTATACCAGGATGAGTCTCTAGATAGATGGTATACCAGGGTGAGTCTCCTAGATAGATATTATACCAGGGTGAGTCTCCTAGATAGATGGTAGAGTCTCCTAGATAGATGGTATATTAGGGTGAGTCTCCTAGATAGATGGTATATTAGGTGAGTCTCTAGATAGATGGTATATTAGGTGAGTCTCCTAGATAGATGGTATCCCAGGGTGAGTCTCTAGATAGATGGTATACCAGGGTGAGTCTCCTAGATAGATGGTATACCAGGGTGAGTCTCCTAGATAGATGGTATCCCAGGGTGAGTCTCCTAGATAGATGGTATCCCAGGGGTGAGTCTCCTAGATAGATGGTGAGTCTCCTAGATAGATGGTATACCAGGGTGAGTCTCCTAGATAGATGGTATACCAGGGTGAGTCTCCTAGATAGATGGTATACCAGGGTGAGTCTCCTAGATAGATGGTATACCAGGGTGAGTCTCCTAGATAGATGGTGAGTCTCCTAGATAGATGGTATCCCAGGGTGAGTCTCCTAGATAGATGGTATCCCAGGGTGAGTCTCCTAGATAGATGGTATCCCAGGGTGAGTCTCCTAGATAGATGGTATACCAGGGTGAGTCTCCTAGATAGATGGTATACCAGGGTGAGTCTCCTAGATAGATGGTATACCAGGGTGAGTCTCCTAGATAGATGGTATACCAGGGTGAGTCTCCTAGATAGATGGTATACCAGGGTGAGTCTCCTAGATAGATGGTATACCAGGGTGAGTCTCCTAGATAGATGGTATCCCAGGGTGAGTCTCCTAGATAGATTGTATTATTACTGACTCCATTTGGTTCCTCTCTCCTCTCTCCCATCTACCCCCTCTCCTCCTCCTCTCTCCTCTCTCCATCCAACCCCTCTCCTCCTCCTCTCTCCTCTCTCCATTCAAACCCTCTCCTCCTCCCTCTCTCCATCCAACCCCTCTCCTCCTCCTCTCTCCTCTCTCCATCCAACCCCTCTCCTCCTCCTCTCTCCTCTCTCCCATTCAAAGCCTCTCCCTCTCTCCCATCTACCCCCTCTCCTCCTCCTCTTTCCTCTCTCCATCTACCCCTCTCCTCCTCCTCCTCCCTCTCTCCCATCCCACCCCCTCTCCTCCTCCTCCTCCTCTCTCCCATCCACCCCCTCTCCTCCTCCTCTCTCTCTCTCTCCATCTACCCCCTCTCCTCCTCCCTCTCTCCATCTACCCCTCTCCTCCTCCTCCCTCCTCTCCCATCCACCCCTCTCCTCCTCCTCCCTCCTCTCTCCCATCCACCCCCTCCTCCTCCTCTCTCCTCTCTCCCATCTACCCCTCTCCTCCTCCTCTCTCCTCTCTCCATCTACCCCCTCTCCCTCCTCCTCCCTCTTCTCTCCATCTACCCCCTCTCCTCCTCCTCCCTCCTCTCTCCATCTACCCCTCTCTCCTCTCTCCATCTACCCCCTCTCCTCCTCCTCCCTCTTCTCTCCTTCCACCCCCTCTCCTCCTCCTCCCTCCTCTCTCCATCTACCCCCTCTCCTCCTCCTCCCTCTTCTCTCCTTCCACCTCCTCCTCT
>NW_026289346.1:7500-11525 GCF_023373465.1 Oncorhynchus keta
TAGAGACCGTAGATCTAGCTGGTCTGTCATAATATAATAGAGACAGTAGATCTAGCTGGTCTGTCATAATATAATAGAGACCGTAGATCTAGCTGGTCTGTCATAATATAATAGAGACAGTAGATCTAGCTGGTCTGTCATATTATAATAGAGGCAGTAGATCTAGCTGGTCTGTCATATTATAATAGAGGCAGTAGATCTAGCTGGTCTGTCATATTATAATAGAGGCAGTAGATCTAGCTGGTCTGTCATATTATAATAGAGGCAGTAGATCTAGCTGGTCTGTCATATTATAATAGAGGCAGTAGATCTAGCTGGTCTGTCATAATATAATAGAGACAGTAGATCTAGCTGGTCTGTCATAATATAATAGAGACAGTAGATCTAGCTGGTCTGTCATATTATAATAGAGACAGTAGATCTAGCTGGTCTGTCATAATATAATAGAGACAGTAGATCTAGCTGGTCTGTCATAATATAATTGAGACAGTAGATCTAGAGACAGCTGGTCTGTCATAATATAATAGAGACAGTAGATCTAGCTGGTCTGTCATATTATAATAGAGGCAGTAGATCTAGCTGGTCTGTCATAATATAATAGAGACAGTAGATCTAGCTGGTCTGTCATAATATAATAGAGACAGTAGATCTAGCTGGTCTGTCATATTATAATAGAGGCAGTAGATCTAGCTGGTCTGTCATAATATAATAGAGACAGTAGATCTAGCTGGTCTGTCATAATATAATAGAGACAGTAGATCTAGCTGGTCTGTCATAATATAATAGAGACAGTAGATCTAGCTGGTCTGTCATAATATAATAGAGACAGTAGATCTAGCTGGTCTGTCATATTATAATAGAGGCAGTATATCTAGCTGGTCTGTCATAATATAATAGAGACAGTAGATCTAGCTGGTCTGTCATATTATAATAGAGACAGTAGATCTAGCTGGTCTGTCATAATATAATAGAGACAGTAGATCTAGCTGGTCTGTCATAATATAATAGAGACAGTAGATCTAGCTGGTCTGTCATAATATAATAGAGACAGTAGATCTAGCTGGTCTGTCATAATATAATAGAGACAGTAGATCTAGCTGGTCTGTCATAATATAATAGAGACAGTAGACAGCTGGTCTGTCATAATATAATTGAGGCAGTAGATCTAGCTGGTCTGTCATAATATAATAGAGACAGTAGATCTAGCTGGTCTGTCATAATATAATAGAGACAGTAGATCTAGCTGGTCTGTCATAATATAATAGAGACAGTATATTGAGCTGGTTTGTCATAATATAATAGAGACAGTAGATCTAGCTGGTCTGTCATATTATAATAGAGGCAGTAGATCTAGCTGGTCTGTCATAATATAATAGAGACAGTAGATCTAGCTGGTCTGTCATAATATAATAGAGACAGTAGATCTAGCTGGTCTGTCATAATATAATAGAGACAGTAGATCTAGCTGGTCTGTCATAATATAATAGAGACAGTAGATCTAGCTGGTCTGTCATAATATAATAGAGACAGTAGATCTAGCTGGTCTGTCATAATATAATAGAGGCAGTAGATCTAGCTGGTCTGTCATAATATAATAGAGACAGTAGATCTAGCTGGTCTGTCATAATATAATAGAGACAGTAGATCTAGCTGGTCTGTTATATTATAATTGAGGCAGTAGATCTAGCTGGTCTGTCATAATACAATAGAGACAGTAGATCTAGCTGGTCAATCATAATATAATAGAGACAGTAGATCTAGCTGGCCTGTCATAATATAATAGAGACAGTATATTTAGCTGGTTTGTCATAATATAATAGAGACAGTAGATCTAGCTGGTCTGTCATATTATAATAGAGGCAGTAGATCTAGCTGGTCTGTCATAATATAATAGAGACAGTAGATCTAGCTGGTCTGTCATAATATAATAGAGACAGTAGATCTAGCTGGTCTGTCATAATATAATAGAGACAGTAGATCTAGCTGGTCTGTCATAATATAATAGAGACAGTAGATCTAGCTGGTCTGTCATAATATAATAGAGACAGTAGATCTAGCTGGTCTGTCATAATATAATAGAGACAGTAGATCTAGCTGGTCTGTCATATTATAATAGAGACAGTAGATCTAGCTGGTCTGTCATAATATAATAGAGACAGTAGATCTAGCTGGTCTGTCATAATATAATAGAGACAGTAGATCTAGCTGGTCTGTCATAATATAATAGAGACAGTAGATCTAGCTGGTCTGTCATAATATAATAGAGGACAGTAGATCTAGCTGGTCTGTCATAATATAATAGAGACAGTAGATCTAGCTGGTCTGTCATAATATAATAGAGACAGTAGATCTAGCTGGTCTGTCATAATATAATAGAGACAGTAGATCTAGCTGGTCTATTATAATATAATAGAGACAGTAGATATAGCTGGCCTGTCATAATATAATAGAGAGTATATTGAGCTGGTTTGTCATAATATAATAGAGACAGTAGATCTAGCTGGTCTGTCATATTATAATAGAGGCAGTAGATCTAGCTGGTCTGTCATAATATAATAGAGACAGTAGATCTAGCTGGTCTGTCATAATATAATAGAGGCAGTAGATCTAGCTGGTCTGTCATAATATAATAGAGACAGTAGATCTAGCTGGTCTGTCATAATATAATAGAGACAGTAGATCTAGCTGGTCTGTCATAATATAATAGAGACAGTAGATCTAGCTGGTCTGTCATAATATAATAGAGACAGTAGATCTAGCTGGTCTGTCATAATATAATAGAGACAGTAGATCTAGCTGGTCTGTCATATTATAATAGAGGCAGTAGATCTAGCTGGTCTGTCATAATACAATATAGACAGTAGATCTAGCTGGTCTGTCATATTATAATTGAGGCAGTAGATCTAGCTGGTCTATCATAATATAATAGAGACAGTAGATCTAGCTGGTCAGTCATAATATAATAGAGGCAGGAGATCTAGCTGGTCTGTCATAATATAATAGAGACAGGAGATCTAGCTGGTCTGTCATAATATAATAGAGACAGTAGATCTAGCTGGTCTGTCATATTATAATAGAGGCAGTAGATCTAGCTGGTCTGTCATAATACAATATAGACAGTAGATCTAGCTGGTCTGTCATATTATAATTGAGGCAGTAGATCTAGCTGGTCTATCATAATATAATAGAGACAGTAGATCTAGCTGGTCAATCATAATATAATAGAGACAGGAGATCTAGCTGGTCTGTCATAATATATTAGAGACAGTAGATCTAGCTGGTCTGTCATAATATAATAGAGACAGGAGATCTAGCTGGTCTGTCATAATACAATAGAGACAGTAGATCTAGCTGGTCTGTTATGTTATAATTGAGTCAGTAGATCTAGCTGGTCTGTCATAATATAATACAGACAGTAGATCCAGCTGGTCTGTTATGTCATAATAATTGAGGCAGTATATCTAGCTGGTCTGTCATAATACAATAGAGACAGTATATCTAGCTGGTCTGTCATATTATAACAGAGACAGTAGATCTAGCTGGTCTGTCATAATATAATAGAGACAGTAGATCTAGCTGGTCTGTCATAATATAATAGAGACCGTAGATCTAGCTGGTCTGTCATAATATAATAGAGACAGTAGATCTAGCTGGTCTGTCATATTATAATAGAGACAGTAGATCTAGCTGGTCTGCCATAATATAATAGAGACAGTAGATCTAGCTGGTCTGTCATATTATAATTGAGGCAGTAGATCTAGCTGGTCTATCATAATATAATAGAGACAGTAGATCTAGCTGGTCTGTCATATTATAATAGAGGCAGTAGATCTAGCTGGTCTGTCATATTATACAGAGCAAAGGCAGATCTAGCTGTCTGTCATAATAGAGACATTAGATCCAGCTGGTCTGTTATGTAATACTGAGGCAGTATATCTAGCTGGTCTGTCATAATACAATAGAGATAAGTATATCTAGCTGGTCTGTCATATTATAATAGAGGCAGTAGATCTAGCTGGTCTGTC
>NW_026289347.1:0-5000 GCF_023373465.1 Oncorhynchus keta
ATATATCCTTCCTCAACAAGCACAGTGCCTTTCTTCCTCCAAACCCAACAGTAATCAACTTATTACTAGAAGAAAAAAACACAGGAAATAATTCATGTGAAATATAAAATAATGTAAGAAAGTAATCATACTATATACAGGGTCAGTACCATATTAACAATGTACAGGGATACTGGAGTGATGGAAGTAGATATGTATAGGGGGAAGGAGACAGGGATACTGGAGTGATGGAGGTAGATATGTATAGGGGACAGGGTACTGGAGTGATGGAGGTAGATATGTATAGGGGGAAGGAGACAGGGATACTGGAGTGATGGAGGTAGATATGTATAGGGGACAGGGGTACTGGGTGATGGAGGTAGATATGTAGAGGGGAAGGGGACAGGGATACTGGAGTGATGGAGGTAGATATGTATAGGGGAAGGGGACAGGGATACTGGAGTGATGGAGGTAGATATGTATAGGGGAAGGGGACAGGGATACTGGAGTGATGGAGGTAGATATGTATAGGGGAAGGAGACAGGGATACTGGAGTGATGGAGGTAGATATGTATAGGGGGAAGGGACAGGGATACTGGAGTGATGGAGGTAGATATGTATAGGGGAAGGGACAGGGATACTGGAGTGATGGAGGTAGATATGTATAGGGGGAAGGGGACAGGGATACTGGGTGATGGAGGTAGATATGTATAGGGGAAGGAGACAGGGATACTGGAGTGATGGAGGTAGATATGTATAGGGGGAAGGAGACAGGGATACTGGAGTGATGGAGGTAGATATGTATAGGGGGAAGAGACAGGGATACTGGGTGATGGAGGTAGATATGTATAGGGGACAGGGGTACTGGAGTGATGGAGGTAGATATGTAGAGGGGAAGGAGACAGGGTACTGGGTGATGGAGGTAGATATGTATAGGGGGAAGGAGACAGGGATACTGGAGTGATGGAGGTAGATATGTATAGGGGAAGGAGACAGGGATACTGGAGTGATGGAGGTAGATATGTATAGGGGACAGGGGTACTGGGTGATGGAGGTAGATATGTATAGGGGGAAGAGGACAGGGATACTGGTGTGATGGAGGTAGATATGTATAGGGAAGGGGACAGGGATACTGGAGTGATGGAGGTAGATATGTATAGGGGAAGAGGACAGGGATACTGGAGTGATCGAGGTAGATATGTATAGGGGGAAGGAGACAGGGATACTGGAGTGATGGAGGTAGATATGTATAGGGGGAAGAGGACAGGGATACTGGAGTGATCTTGGTAGATATGTATAGGGGAAGGAGACAGGGATACTGGAGTGATGGAGGTAGATATGTATAGGGGGAAGAGACAGGGATACTGGGTGATGGAGGTAGATATGTATAGGGGAAGGGGACAGGGATACTGGAGTGATGGAGGTAGATATGTATAGGGGGGAAGGGACAGGGATACTGGAGTGATGGAGGTAGATATGTATAGGGGAAGGGACAGGGATACTGGAGTGATGGAGGTAGATATGTATAGGGGGAAGAGGACAGGGATACTGGAGTGATGGAGGTAGATATGTATAGGGGAAGAGGACAGGGATACTGGAGTGATCGAGGTAGATATGTATAGGGAAGGAGACAGGGATACTGGAGTGATGGAGGTAGATATGTATAGGGGAAGGAGACAGGGATACTGGAGTGATGGAGGTAGATATGTATAGGGGAAGGGGACAGGGATACTGGAGTGATGGAGGTAGATATGTATAGGGGAAGAGGACAGGGATACTGGAGTGATCGAGGTAGATATGTATAGGGGGAAGAGGACAGGGATACTGGAGTGATGGAGGTAGATATGTATAGGGGGAAGAGGACAGGGATACTGGAGTGATCGAGGTAGATATGTATAGGGGGAAGGAGACAGGGATACTGGAGTGATGGAGGTAGATATGTATAGGGGAAGGAGACAGGGATACTGGAGTGATGGAGGTAGATATGTATAGGGGAAGGGACAGGGATACTGGAGTGATGGAGGTAGATATGTATAGGGGGAAGGGACAGGGATACTGGAGTGATGGAGGTAGATATGTATAGGGGAAGGGGACAGGGATACTGGAGTGATGGAGGTAGATATGTATAGGGGAAGGAGACAGGGATACTGGAGTGATGGAGGTAGATATGTATAGGGGAAGAGACAGGGATACTGGAGTGATGGAGGTAGATATGTATAGGAAGGAGACAGGGGATACTGGAGTGATGGAGGCAGATATGTATAGGGGACAGGGATACTGGAGTGATGGAGGTAGATATGTATAGGGGGAAGGGGACAGGGATACTGGAGTGATGGAGTAGATATGTATAGGGGGAAGAGGACAGGGATACTGGAGTGATCGAGGTAGATATGCATAGGGGAAGGAGACAGGGATACTGGAGTGATGGAGGTAGATATGTATAGGGGGAAGGGGACAGGGATACTGGAGTGATGGAGGTAGATATGTATAGGGAAAGGGAGACAGGGATACTGGAGTGATGGAGGTAGATATGTATAGGGGGAAGAGGACAGGGATACTGGAGTGATGGAGGTAGATATGTATAGGGGAAGGAGACAGGGATACTGGAGTGATGGAGTAGATATGTAGATATGTATAGGGGAAGGAGACAGGGGTGATGGAGGTAGATATGTATAGGGGAAGGTGACAGGGATACTGGAGTGATGGAGGTAGATATGTATAGGGGAAGGAGACAGGGATACTGGAGTGATGGAGGTAGATATGTATAGGGGAAGGAGACAGGGGTGATGGAGGTAGGTATGTATAGGGGGAAGGGGACAGGGATACTGGAGTGATGGAGGTAGATATGTATAGGGGGAAGAGGACAGGGATACTGGAGTGATCGAGGTAGATATGTATAGGGGGAAGGAGACAGGGATACTGGAGTGATGGAGGTCGATATGTATAGGGGGAAGGGGACAGGGATACTGGAGTGATGGAGGTAGATATGTATAGGGGAAGGAGACAGGGATACTGGAGTGATGGAGGTAGATATGTATAGGGGAAGGGGACAGGGATACTGGAGTGATGGAGGTAGATATGTATAGGGGGAAGGGGACAGGGATACTGGAGTGATCGAGGTAGATATGTATAGGGGAAGGAGACAGGGATACTGGAGTGATGGAGGTCGATATGTATATGTGGAAGGAGACAGGGATACTGGAGTGATGGAGGTCGATATGTATAGGGGAAGGGGACAGGGATACTGGGTGATGGAGGTAGATATGTATAGGGGGAAGGAGACAGGGATACTGGAGTGATGGAGGTAGATATGTATAGGGGGAAGGGACAGGGATACTGGAGTGATGGAGGTAGATATGTATAGGGGGAAGGGGACAGGGATACTGGAGTGATCGAGGTAGATATGTATAGGGGGAAGGGGACAGGGATACTGGAGTGATGGAGGTAGATATGTATAGGGGGAAGGGGACAGGATACTGGAGTGATGGAGGTAGATATGTATAGGGGGAAGAGGACAGGGATACTGGAGTGATCGAGGTAGATATGTATAGGGGGAAGGAGACAGGGATACTGGAGTGATGGAGGTCGATATGTATAGGGGGAAGGGGACAGGGATACTGGAGTGATGGAGGTAGATATGTATAGGGGGAAGGAGACAGGGATACTGGAGTGATGGAGGTAGATATGTATAGGGGAAGGGGACAGGGATACTGGAGTGATGGAGGTAGATATGTATAGGGGAAGGGGACAGGGATACTGGAGTGATGGAGGTAGATATGTATAGGGGGAAGGAGACAGGGATACTGGAGTGATGGAGGTAGATATGTATAGGGGAAGGGACAGGGATACTGGAGTGATCGAGGTAGATATGTATAGGGGAAGGAGACAGGGATACTGGAGTGATGGAGGTCGATATGTATATGTGGAAGAGGACAGGGATACTGGAGTGATGGATAGGGGGATGTATTGGGGGATGTATAGGGGGTGTATAGGGGGATGTATTGGGGATGTATAGGGGGATGTATTGGGGGATGTATAGGGGGATGTATAGGGGAAGGGGTCAGTACCAGTACCATATTTGGTCAGTAATTATACAAGGTAAACTCAGTCCATGTAGATATTTTGTTAGTTTGTTTTATCAGTCATATTGGGACAGAAGCTGTTTGAGAGCCTGTCGGTGTCAGACTTGTCTTGCCGCACGGCGGCAGAGAGAATAGTCTATGGCGGTTGGGGTCTTTGACAATTATCCTCTTCTCACACTGTCTGCAATATAGATGTCCTGGATGGCAGAAAGGTCCAACTGGGCTGTCAGCTTTGTAGCGCCATGTGATCGAGGGCAGTGCTACTGCCATACCAAGCAGTGATGCAGCCAGGGTACATAACAAAGGGTCTGAATACTTATGGAAATAAGGTATTTTTCTATTGATGAGGGAAAACAATGAATCAATTTTAGAATAAGGCTGTAACGTAACAATATGTGGATAAAGGGAAGGGGTCGCTGTATATCTACACTATCTATATCTATACTATCTATATCTACACTATCTATATCTATACTATCTATATCTACACTATCTATATCTATACTATCTATATCTATACTATCTATATCTATACTATCTATATCTACACTATCTATATCTACACTATCTATATCTACACTATCTATATCTACACTATCTATATCTACACTATCTATATCTATACTATCTATATCTACACTATCTATATCTATACTATCTATATCTACACTATCTATATCTATACTATCTATATCTACACTATCTATATCTATACTATCTATATCTATACTATCTATATCTATACTATCTATATCTACACTATCTATATCTACACTATCTATATCTATACTATCTATATCTACACTATCTATATCTATACTATCTATATCTACACTATCTATATCTATACTATCTATATCTATACTATCTATATCTACACTATCTATATCTACACTATCTATATCTACACTATCTATATCTACACTATCTATATCTACA
>NW_026289347.1:10000-18252 GCF_023373465.1 Oncorhynchus keta
CTCACAGTGTTTACTACACCTGTAGAGGAGACCAGGGCTGGTTGTCTCACAGTGTTTACTACACCTGTAGAGGAGACCAGGGCTGGTTGTCTCACAGTGTTTACTACACCTGTAGAGGAGACCAGGGCTGGTTGTCTCACAGTGTTTACTACACCTGTAGAGGAGACCAGGGCTGGTTGTCTCACAATGTTTATTACACCTGTAGAGGATACCAGGGCTGGTTGTCTCACAGTGTTTATCTCAACCTGTAGAGGAGACCACGGCTGGTTGTCTCACAGTGTTTACTAGACCTGTGGAGGAGACCAGGGCTGGTTGTCTCACAGTGTTTATCTCAACCTGTAGAGGAGACCAGGGCTGGTTGTCTCACAGTGTTTATCTCATCCTGTAGAGGAGACCAGGGCTGGTTGTCTCACAGTGTTTACTACACCTGTAGAGGAGACCAGGGCTGGTTGTCTCACAGTGTTTATCTCATCCTGTAGAGGAGACCAGGGCTGGTTGTCTCACAGTGTTTACTACACCTGTAGAGGAGACCAGGGCTGGTTGTCTCACAGTGTTTATCTCAACCTGTAGAGGAGACCAGGGCTGGTTGTCTCACAGTGTTTACTACACCTGTAGAGGAGACCAGGGCTGGTTGTCTCACAGTGTTTACTACACCTGTAGAGGAGACCAGGGCTTGTTGTCTCACAGTGTTTATTACACCTGTAGAGGAGACCAGTAGAGTGAATGATTTTGTCAAGTCGGTTAGGACATCTACTTTGTGCATGACACAAGTCATTTTTCCAACAATTGTTTAAAGACAGATTATTTCAGCATAGTTCACTGTGTCACAATTCCAGTGGGTCAGAAGTTTACATTCACTAAGTTGACTGTGCCTTTAAACAGCTTGGACATTTTCAGAAAATTGTCATGGCTTTAGAAGCTTCTGATAGGCTAATTGACATCATGTGAGTCAATTGGAGGTGTACCTGTGGATGTATTTCAAGGCCTACCTTCAAACTCAGTGCCTCTTTGCTTGACATCATGGGAAAATCATGGGAAAATCAAAATCAATCAGCCAAGACCTCAGAAAGAAAATGGTAGATCTCCACAAGTCTGGTTCATCTTTGGGAGCAATTTCTAAATACCTGAAGGTACCACGTTCATCTGTACAAACAATAGTATGCAAGTATAAACATCAGTGGACCCCACAGCCATCATACCGCTCAGGAAGGAGACACATTCTGTCTCCTAGAGATGAACATACTTTGTTGTGAAAAGTGCAAATCAATCCCAGAACAACAGCAAAGGACCTTGTGAAGATGCTGGAGGAACCAGGTGCAAATGTCAAGGTATTGGAGTGGCCATCACAAAGCCCTGACCTCAAGCCTATAGAAGATTTGTGGGCAGAACTGAAGAAGCATGTGCGAGCAAGGAGGCCTACAAACCTGACTCAATTACACCAGCTCTGTCAGGAGGAATGGGACGAAATTCATCCAAATTATTGTGGGAAGCTTGTGTAATGCTACCCGAAACATTTGACCCAAGTTAAACAATTGAAAGGCAATGCTACCAAACACTTATTGAGTGTTTGTAAACTTCTGACCCACTGGGAATGTGATTAATGAAATAAATGCTGAAATAAATCACTCTCTACTATTATGCAATTCACATTCTTAACCTCTCTGGGATCGTTTGGGACGTGGCTGTCCCACCTCGCCAACAGCCAGTGAAAGTGCAGGGTGCCAAATTCAAACAACAGAAATCTCATAATTAAAATTCCTCAAACATGCAAGTATTATACATCATTTTAAAGATACACTGCTTGTTAATCCAGCCACAGTATCCGATTTCAAAAAGGCTTTATGGCGAAAGCACACCATGCGATTATGTTAGGACAGCGCCTAGCCACAAAACCATACAGACATTTTCCAGCCAAGGAGAGGTGTCACAAAAAGTCAAAAATAGCGTTCAAATTAATCACTTACCTTTGATGATCTTTATCTGATGGCACTCGCAGGTCTCCATGTTAGACAATAAATGTTTGTTTTGTTCGATGAAGTTCATCTTTATGTCCAAATACCTCCTGTTTGTTAGCGCGTTTAGTCCAGTAATCCAAAAGCACAAAGTCCAGACGAAAACTCAAAAAGTTCCATTAAAGTTTGTAGAAACATGTCAAACGATGTATATAATCAATCTTTAGGATGTTTATCATAAATCTTCAATAATGTTCCAACCGGACAATTCCATTGTCATTAGACAGGAAAGAGAACGAGCGTTATTCGATTCCCTTTCACAATACAAGCCTGAAAGAACTTCTAAAGACTGTTGACATCTACTGGAAGCCGTAGAAAGTGCAATTTAACCCCATAGACACAGGATATTGGATAGGCAATCACACACAAAAAAACACAAACCTCAGATTTCCCACTTCCTGTTTGGATTTTTCTCAGGTTTTTGCCTTCCATATGAGTTTTCTTATACTCACAGACATTAGTTTAACAGTTTTGGAAACTTTAAAGTGTTTTCTATCCAGATCTGCCAATTATATGCACATCCTAGCTTCTGGGCCTGAGTAACATGCACTTTACACTGGGAACGCATTTCACCCAATGCTGCCCAATGACGTTTTAAAATAAAGTGGTGATCCTAACTGACCTAAGACAGAGCATTTTTACTAGGATTAAATGTCAGGAATTGTAAAAACGGAGTTTAAATGTATTTGGCTAAGGTGTATGTAAACTTCTGACTTCAACTGGCAGGTCATAGTATAATATATAGTAGTAGTAGTAGATATATATAGTAGATATATAGACCCCATACAGGTAGTAGATATACACCCCATACAGGTAGTAGATATATAGACCCCATACAGGTAGTAGATATATAGACCCCATACAGGTAGTAGATATATAGACCCCATACAGGTAGTAGATATAGACCCCATACAGGTAGTAGATATATAGTAGATATATAGACCCCATACAGGTAGTAGATAAGTACACAATGATGTAGAGGATGAGAGGACTAAAAACTAGAGTGCTAATATACTATATATAATAATATATACAAACTAGAGTACTAATATACTATATATATACTATATATATACTATATATATACTATATATAATTCTCCCAAGATGGCGTAGCAGTCGTACGTATGTTTTGTCTTGTCCCGTCCTGTCTAGTGTAAATATAGTTTTCTTCGTTTATTTTTCTGTATATATTTCGTACATATTTTAATCTCACTCTCAAACTAGAGCTGAATATACTCTCCTGCAACCCGCATCACCCAATGTGGTACGGATCCGCCTTTTCTATACTTTACATTAGATCCGGAGCCACCATCAGAAGCTAGCCAGCAACTAGCTACTAGCTCGTACTCAGTTAGCCATTGCTAGCGGTCTTCTAAGCTAACTAGAACACCAGCGCGACATCAACCCAGAGCATATCAGACTGCTCTTTCTCTACCACATCTCCGGATTCCTACCGCAAGCTCTGAACCTTTACACCGGATCATCGCAACTAGCTAGCTGCAATTCCGAGTGGCTACTCCTGGCCAACGTCTCTGGCCCAAAACAAGCTACAGTTAGCCTTGAGCTAAGCCCATCTCCCGACTAGCCGAAGAGGCCCAACGATACCTCTTTTGCCAATTGGCCTGGACCCTTTACTGCCGACACGGAGCGCCGCCGATCCATCACGACTGGTCCGCCGACATAATCGTCCGAGGTGGTTTCAACAGGCTTTTTCGTTGCGACATCGCCAAAGACCCATCTGCTGGCCAAGGCCCGCGAGCTTTCTGAAACGCTGTGTCTCCAGCTCACCAGAGCTCCTGTAGCATAATCCTGGGCTACAATTACCCGGGCCCACGACCGGTCTGTCAATGCCACCGCAAGAAGAGGAATAAACAGACTCACCCCATCGCGACGTCCCCAAAGGTTAGCTCTCTAGCCCTCGCTATCTCCCTACTTGCTATTCGGCCTGCTAACGGCTAGCTTGTCTAGCCCGGCCTACGAACTGTTAGCTTGTTAGCACAGGCCTGCTAACCATCTGACTCACCTCATCCCAAACACTTCTGAACCCATTTACTTTCTCTCTCTTTGATTTTTATTTGTTTATACCTTCCGGAAACCTGCCTCACCCACTGTGATACGGATTCGCTATCACTTTTAATTTTGATTTATTTTTATGACACACTCAAGAACCTCCAGACGCTAACCAGCTAACTAGCTACAAGCTATTT
Organism: Oncorhynchus keta; assembly: GCF_023373465.1. Classification (NCBI taxonomy): domain Eukaryota; kingdom Metazoa; phylum Chordata; class Actinopteri; order Salmoniformes; family Salmonidae; genus Oncorhynchus; species Oncorhynchus keta. The sequence continues at coordinate 14,222 of NW_026289347.1, forward strand.
AGTCATTGTTAGTTTAAAAAAAAAAATAAAAATAAAAATAAAAAAATAAAAAAAAAAAAAAACCTGGATAACACTCGCCAGCCCAGCTTCCCTGCCCATCCACCGCTGCCCCCTGGACACTGATTTCTTGGCTACATAGCTGACGCACGCTGGACTGTCCATTAATCACGGTACCCCATTCTGCTTGTTTGTTTTATCTGTCGGCCCAGTTGCCTAGTCAACGCCATTTTACCTGCTGTTTGTTGTGCTAGCTGATTAGCCTCGCCTACTGTTTTTAGCTAGCTTTCCCAATTCAACACCTGTGATTACTGTATGCCTCGCTGTATGTCTCTCCCAAATGTCAATATGCCTTGTATACTGTTGTTCAGGTTAGTTATCATTGTTTTAGTTCACAATGGAGCCCCTAGATCCACTCTGCATACCCCTGTTACCTCCTTTGTCCCACCCCCCACACATGCGGTGACCTCACCCATTACAACCAGCATGTCCAGAGATACAACCTCTCTCATCATCACCCAGTGCCTGGGCTTACCTCCGCTGTACCCGCACCCCACCATACCCCTGTCTGCGCATTATGCCCTGAATATATTCTACCATGCCCAGAAACCTGCTCCTCTTATCCTCTGCCCCCAACGCTCTAGGCGACCAGTTTTGATAGCCTTTAGCCGCACCCTCATACTACTCCTTCTCTGTTCCGCGGGTGATGTGGAGGTAAACCCAGGCCCTGCATGCCCCCAGGTACCCTCATTTGTTGACTTCTGTGATCGAAAAAGTCTTGGTTTTATGCATGTCAACATCAGAAGCCTCCTCCCTAAGTTTGTTTTACTCACTGCTTTAGCACACTCTGCTAACCCTGATGTCCTTGCCGTGTCTGAATCCTGGCTCAGGAAGGCCACCAAAAATTCAGAGATTTCCATACCCAACTATAACATCTTCCGTCAAGATAGAACTGCCAAAGGGGGCGGAGTCGCAGTCTACTGCAGAGATAGCCTGCAAAGTAATGTCATACTTTCCAGGTCCATACCCAAACAGTTTGAACTACTAATTTTGAAAATTACTCTCTCCAGAAACAAGTCTATCACTGTTGCCGCCTGCTACCGACCCCCGTCAGCTCCCAGCTGCGCCCTGGACACCATTTGTGAATTGATCGCCCCTCATCTAGCTTCAGAGTTTGTTCTGTTAGGTGACCTAAACTGGGATATGCTTAACACCCCGGCAGTCCTACAATCTAAGCTAGATGCCCTCAATCTCACTCAAATCATCAAGGAACCCACCAGGTACAACCCTAACTCTGTAAACAAGGGCACCTCATAGACGTCATCCTGACCAACTGGCCCTCCAAATATACCTCCGCTGTCTTCAACCAGGATCTCAGCGATCACTGCCTCATCGCCTGTATCCGCCACGGAGCCGCAGTCAAACGACCACCCTCATCACTGTCAAACGCTCCCTAAAACACTTCTGTGAGCAGGCCTTTCTAATCGACCTGGCCCGTGTATCCTGGAAGGACATTGACCTCATCCCGTCAGTTGAGGATGCCTGGTCATTCTTTAAAAGTAACTTCCTCACCATTTTAGATAAGCATGCTCCGTTCAAAAAATGCAGAACCAAGAACAGATACAGCCCTTGGTTCACTCCAGACCTGACTGCCTCGACCAGCACAAAAACATCCTGTGGCGGACTGCAATAGCATCGAATAGCCCCCGTGATATGCAACTGTTCAGGGAAGTCAGGAACCAATACACGCAGTCAGTCAGGAAAGCTAAGGCCAGCTTCTTCAGGCAGAAGTTTGCATCCTGTAACTCCAACTCCAAAAAGTTCTGGGACACTGTGAAGTCCATGGAGAACAAGAGCACCTCCTCCCAGCTGCCCACTGCACTGAGGCTAGGAAACACGGTCTCCACCGATAAATCCATGATTATCGAAAACTTCAATAAGCACTTCTCAACGGCTGGCCATGCCTTCCGCCTGGCTACTCCAACCTCGGCCAACAGCTCCGCCCCGTAGTTCCTCACCCAAGCCTCTCCAGGTTCTCCTTTACCCAAATCCAGATAGCAGATGTTCTGAAAGAGCTGCAAAACCTGGACCCGTACAAATCAGCTGGGCTTGATAATCTGGACCCGCTATTTCTGAAACTATCTGCCGCCATTGTCGCAACCCCTATTACCAGCCTGTTCAACCTCTCTTTCATATCGTCTGAGATCCCCAAGGATTGAAAGCTGCCGCAGTCATCCCCTCTTCAAAGGGGAGACACCCTGGACCCAAACTGCTATAGACCTATATCCATCCTGCCCTGCCTATCTAAGGTCTTTGAAAGCCAAGTCAACAAACAGGTCACTGACCATCTCGAATCCCACCGTACCTTCTCCGCTGTGCAATCTGGTTTCCGAGCCGGTCACGGGTGCACCTCAGCCACACTCAAGGTACTAAATGATATCATAACCGCCATCGATAAAAGACAGTACTGTGCAGCCGTCTTCATCGACCTCGCCAAGGCTTTCGACTCTGTCAATCACCAAATTCTTATCGGCAGACTCAACAGCCTCGGTTTTTCGGATGACTGCCTTGCCTGGTTCACCAATTACTTTGCAGACAGAGTTCAGTGTGTCAAATCGGAGGGCATGCTGTCCGGTCCTCTGGCAGTCTCTATGGGGGTGCCACAGGGTTCAATTCTCGGGCCGACTCTTTCTCTGTATATATCAATGATGTTGCTCTTGCTGCGGGCGATTCCCTGATCCACCTCTACGCAGACGACACCATTCTATATACTTTCGGCCCGTCATTGGACACTGTGCTATCCAACCTCCAAACGAGCTTCAATGCCATACAGCACTCCTTCCGTGGCCTCCAACTGCTCCTAAACGCGAGTAAAACCAAATGCATGCTTTTCAACCGATCGCTGCCTGCACCCGCATGCCCGACTAGCATCACCACCCTGGATGGTTCCAACCTTGAATATGTGGACATCTATAAGTACCTAGGTGTCTGGCTAGACTGCAAACTCTCCTTCCAGACTCACATCAAACATCTCCAATCAAAAATCAAATCCAGAGTCGGCTTTCTATTCCGCAACAAAGCCTCCTTCACTCACGCTGCCAAGCTTACCCTAGTAAAACTGACTATCCTACCGATCCTCGACTTCGGCGATGTCATCTACAAAATGGCTTCCAACACTCTACTCAGCAAACTGGATGCAGTCTATCACAGTGCCATCCGTTTTGTCACTAAAGCACCTTATACCACCCACCACTGCGACTTGTATGCTCTAGTCGGCTGGCCCTCACTACATATTCGCCGCCAGACCCACTGGCTCCAGGTCATCTACAAGTCCATGCTAGGTAAAGCTCCGCCTTATCTCAGTTCACTGGTCACGATGGCAACACCCATCCGTAGCACGCGCTCCAGCAGGTGTATCTCACTGATCATCCCTAAAGCCAACACCTCATTTGGCCGCCTTCGTTCCAGTACTCTGCTGCCTGTGACTGGAACGAATTGCAAAAATCGCTGAAGTTGGAGACTTTTATCTCCCCTCACCAACTTCAAACATCAGCTATCCGAGCAGCTAACCGATCGCTGCAGCTGTACATAGTCTATTGGTAAATAGCTCACCCTTTTTCACCTACCTCATTCCCATACTGTTTTTATACTGTTTTTATTTATTTACTTTTCTGCTCTTTGCACACCAATATCTCTACCTGTACATGCCCATCTGATCATTTATCACCAGTGTTAATCTGCAAAATTGTATTATTCGCCTACCTCCTCATGCCTTTTGCACACATTGTATATAGACTGCCCATTTTTTTCTACTGTGTTATTGACTTGCTAAATTGTTTACTCCTATACTATATATAATACTATATATAAACTAGAGTCCTACTTGTCAATAGGGAATTATAATTAGGAGTTGGGTTTCAGATCAACATCTGTTTAGAATTTGTGGAATGTCACTCCTGAACTCAGAGCTACGTTCTGCACATTGAGTCAGGGGCAGGATACTTGTTATTCGGCCATTGGCCAAGTTGTACTGC
>NW_026289349.1:0-3767 GCF_023373465.1 Oncorhynchus keta
CTACATAGCTAGCTACATAGCCGTCTTTGTTTTTTTTTTGTTTCAGAGATGATTGTGTGGTCTAGATGCGATTTTCTGAGTTAGCTTCGCCAGCTATTGTCGTTCTTTTAACGCAACGTAACGTAAACAACACTGCACAGCTAGCCAGCTGGCCCCCAGCACTGTAGAAACTATTACACTCCAGCGGGCGACTTGATTAGTGTGGTGTCAACAACGCAGCCTACAAAGTCAACAACGCAGCCACTGCCAGTACTTCAGCAGTACTGTATCATTTTAATCATTTTAGTCAATAAGATTCTTGCTAAATGAGAAACAACTTTCTGAACATTCGAGACGTATAATCCACTTGTCATTCAATCTCCTTGCATTAGCGTAGCCTCTTCTGTAACCTGTCAGCTATGTCTGTCTATCCCTGTTCTCTCCTCTGAACAGACCATACAAAGCGCTCCACACCGCGTGGCCGCGGCCACTAATCTGGTGGTCCCAGCGTGCACGACCACGTGGAGTTCAGGTCTCCGGTAGCCTCTGGAACTGCCGATCTGCGACCCCAACAAGGCAGAGTTCATCTCAGCCTATGCCTCCCTCCAGTCCCTCGACTTCTTGGCACTGACGGAAACATGGATCACCACAGATAACACTGCTACTCCTACTGCTCTCTCCTCGTCCGCCCACGTGTTCTGCTCTCTCCTTGGCTTCTGGTCAGCGGGGTGGTGGCACGGGATCCTCATCTCTCCCAAGTGGTCATTCTCTCTTTCTCCTTACCCATCTGTCTCGCCTCCTTTGAATTCCATGCTGTCACAGTTACCAGCCCTTTCAAGCAATATCCTTATCATTTATCGCCCTCCCAGGTTCCTCAGAGTTCATCAATGAGCTTGATGCCTTGATAAGCTCCTTTCCTGAGGGACTGACTCACCTCTCACAGTTCTGGGCGACTTTAACCTCCCCCCGTCTACCTTTGACTCATTCCTCTCTGCCTCCTTCTTTCCACTCCTCTCCTCTTTTGACCTCACCCTCCCCCCTACTCACAAGGCAGGCAATACGCTCGACCTCATCTTTACTAGATGCTGTTCTTCCACTAACCTCATTGCAACTCCCTCCAAGTCTCCGACCACTGCACCTTGTATCCTTTTCCCTCTCGCTCTCATCCAACACTTCCCACACTGCCCCTACTCGGATGGTATCGCGCCGTCCCAACCTTCGCTCTCTCTCTCCCCCGCTACTCTCTCCTCTTCCATCCTATCATCTCTTCCCTCTGCTCAAACCTTCTCAACCTATCTCCTGATTCTGCCTCCTCACCCTCCCTCTCCTCCCTTTCTGCATCCTTTGACTCTATGTCCCTATCCTCCAGGCCGGCTCGGTCCTCCTCCCCGCTCCGTGGCTCGACGACTCATTGCGAGCTCACAGAACAGGAGCTCCGGGCAGCCGAGCAGGAAATGGAAAACTCGCCTCCTGCGGACCTGGCATCCTTTCACTCCCTCCTCTCTACATTTTCCTCCTCTGTCTCTGCTGCTAAAGCCACTTTCTACCACTCTAAATTCCAAGCATCTGCCTCTAACCTAGGAAGCTCTTTGCCACCTTCTCCTCCCTCCTGAATCCTCCTCCCCCCCCCTCCTCCCTCTCTGCAGATGACTTCGTCAACCATTTTTGAAAAAGAAGGTCGACGACATCCGATCCTCGTTTGCTAAGTCAAACGACACCGCTAGTTCTGCTCACACTGCCTACCCTGTGCTCTGACCTCTTTCTCCCCTCTCTCCAGATGAAATCTCGCGTCTTGTGACGCCGGCCGCCCAACAACCTGCCCGCTCGACCCTATCCCCTCCTCTCTTCTCCAGACCATTTCGGAGACCTTCTCCCTTACCTCACCTCGCTCATCAACTCATCCCTGACCGCTGGCTACGTCCTTCCGTCTTCAAGAGGCGAGAGTTGCACCCCTTCTGAAAAAACCTACACTCGATCCCTCCGATGTCAACAACTACAGACCAGTATCCCTTCTTTCTTTTCTCTCCAAAACTCTTGACGTGCCGTCCTTGGCCAGCTCTCCCGCTATCTCTCTCAGAATGACCTTCTTGATCCAAATCAGTCAGGTTTCAAGACTAGTCATTCAACTGAGTTACTCTTCTCTGTATCACGGAGGCGCTCCGCACTGCTAAAGCTAACTCTCTCCTCTGCTCTCATCCTTCTAGACCTATCGGCTGCCTTCGATACTGTGAACCATCAGATCCTCCTCTCCCACCCTCTCCGAGTTGGGCATCTCCGGCGCTGCAGCTGGTTGCGTCCTACCTGACAGGTCGCTCCTACCAGGTGGCGTGGCGAGGAATCTGTCTCCTCACCACACGCTCTCACCACTGGTGTCCCCAGGGCTCTGTTCTTGGCCCTCTCTTATTCTCGCTATACACCAAGTCACTTGGCTCTGTCATAACCTCACATGGTCTCTCCTATCATTGCTATGCAGACGACACACAATTAATCTTCTCCTTTCCCCCTTCTGATGACCAGGTGGCGGATCGCATCTCTGCATGTCTGGCAGACATATCAGTGTGGATGACGGATCACCACCTCAAGCTGAACCTCAACAGACGGAGCTCCTCTTCCTCCCGGGGAAGGACTGCCCGTTCCATGATCTCGCCATCACGGTTGACAACTCCATTGTGTCCTCCTCCCAGAGCGCCAGGGCAGGCGTGATCCTGGACAACACCCTGTCGTTCTCAACTAACATCAAGGCGGTGTCCCGTTCCTGTAGGTTCATGCTCTACAACATCCGCAGAGTACGACCCTGCCTCACACAGGAGGCCGGCGCAGGTCCTAATCCAGGCACTTGTCATCTCCCGTCTTGATTACTGCAACTCGCTGTTGGCTGGGCTCCTGCCTGTGCCATTAAACCCCTACAACTCATCCAGACGCCGCAGCCCGTCTGGTGTTCAGCCTTCCCAAGTTCTCTCACGTCACCCCGCTCCTCCGCTCTCTCCACTGGCTTCCAGTTGAAGCTCGCATCCGCTACAAGACCATGGTGCTTGCCTACGGAGACTGTGAGGGAACGGCACCTCAGTACCTCAGGCTCTGATCAGGCCCTACACCCAAACAAGGGCACTGCGTTCATCCACCTCTGGCCTGCTCGCCTCCCTACCACTGAGGAAGTACAGTTCCGCTCAGCCCAGTCAAAACTGTTCGCTGCTCTGGCCCCCAATGGTGAATGTAAATGTAAATGTTAGTGCGAGAATAGCGAAATGCTTGTGCTTCTAGTTCCGACAATGCAGTAATAACCAACAAGTAATCTAGCTAACAATTCCAAAACTACTACCTTATAGACACAAGTGTAAGGGGATAAAGAATATGTACATAAGATATATGAATGAGTGATGGTACAGAGCGGCGCAGACGAATACAGTAGATGGTATTGAGTGCAGTATATACATATGAGATGAGTATGTAAACAAAGTGGCGTAGTTAAAGTGGCTAGTGATCTCCTTAGTTTTGTTGACGTTAGTGTGAGGTTATTTTCCTGACACCACTCCGAGGGCCCTCACCTCACTCCCTGTAGGCCGTCTCGCCGTTGTTGGTAATCCAAGCCTACCACTGTTGTGTCATCCACAAACTTGATGACGATTGAGTTGGGCGTGCGTGGCCGCCTTGATGCGTGAGTGAACAGGAAGTACAGGAGAGGGCTCAGAACACGCACCCTTGTGAGGGCCCCAGTGTTGAGGATCAGCAGGGTGGAAATGTTGTGCCTACCTCACCACCTGGGGGCGGCCCGTCAGGAAGTCAGTACC
>NW_026289350.1:0-20000 GCF_023373465.1 Oncorhynchus keta
ATACACACGGATACACACACACACGGATACACACACACATGGATACACACACACACGGATACACACACTCACGGATACACACACACACGGATACACACACACACGGATACACACACACATGGATACACACACACACGGATACACACACTCACGGATACACACACACACGGATACACACACACATGGATACACACACACACGGATACACACACACACGGATACACACACACACGGATACACACACACACGGATACACACACACACGGATACACACACACACGGATACACACACACACGGATACACACACACACGGATACACACACACACGGATACACACACACACGGATACACACACACACGGATACACACACACACGGATACACACACACACGGATACACACACACACGGATACACACACACACGGATACACACACACACGGATACACACACACACGGATACACACACACACGGATACACACACACACGGATACACACACACACGGATACACACACACACGGATACACACACACACGGATACACACACACACGGATACACACACTCACGGATACACACACACACGGATACACACACACACGGATACACACACACACGGATACACACACACACGGATACACACACACACGGATACACACACACACGGATACACACACTCACGGATACACACACACACGGATACACACACACACGGATACACACACTCACGGATACACACACACACACGGATACACACACACACGGATACACACACACATGGATACACACACTCACGGATACACACACACACGGATACACACAGATGCACACACACACAGATACACACACACACGGATACACACACACACGGATACACACACACATGGATACACACACTCACGGATACACACACACACGGATACACACACACACGGATACACACACACATGGATACACACACTCACGGATACACACACACACGGATACACACAGATGCACACACACACAGATACACACAAACACACACACAAGCATCCACGCATGCATACACACACGCTGCTGAGTCACCAGGCTGCACACACAGACACCCACACTCAGAGCGAGAGAGACACACACACACACACACACACACACACACACACACACACACACACACACACACACACACACACACACACACACACACACACACACACACACACACACACACACACCGCAGGAAGCACTCCTGTCGTGGACACGCAGAGAGAGGAGACAGCAAAAACAACTTTCTGTCGACAGGAATAAGAAAAACAATCCCTGAGAAGATGTGGCTGCATGAGAAAGACACAGGCCTTCACTCTGTCAGAACTGATCTATCAGTAGAGCAACCATATGTAAGTGAGAACCATAGGAACATCACTGTCCTCTGCATGAGAGAAGGGGACAGAGATGGAGAGAGCCTGCAGAGAGCCAAGGAAAGCAGCAGTGAAACCCTCTCCAACCATGGGGACATCACAGGTTTTACTAGGGCCAAACATCTCTGTGGTGTGTACAACAGTCTGGGGAATGGAAGGGTAAAAAGGAGGGCTAGAATGAGCTCCCAGTACTTTACAAGAGGCCTCAGAGTGCAAATGGGATATTTGGGAATAGGAATCCGTGGCCCAGAGGCCTAGGCTTTGCCAGAATGACACACAGAGGAGAGAGAGAGAGAGAGAGAGAGAGAGAGAGAGAGAGAGAGAGAGAGGGAGGGAGAGAGAGAGAGAGAGAGAGAGAGAGAGAGAGAGAGAGAAGGAAAGTGTGAAAGACAAAATGGATAGCATGAGAGAAAAGAGAGAGAGATTGTGTGAAAGAGAAAATGGATAGCTTGAGAGAACAGAGAGAGAGAGTTAGTCAGCTAGTGAGTGAGGGCCAGATTACCCCTAGCGGCCTCAGGGGCCTCACTCCAGAGGAGAAGATAAAAGGGCTTTATTAATAGCATTCAGATTTACATGCACTAAGTGGATGTTTATGTTGGAATTTGCTTCTTATGTGTGAACATCCAACGACTGTAAACATTGCCATTCAAGTCCCATTTCCTTTACATCAGTGATTTTGTTTCAACTCGCACAACTAGGCAGCCAGGAGTTTGAAAACATAATTTGGGCATTATCTTTAAAGTGGTTCCACGGTTAGGGCTCCCCAGGGCGGTAATCAAGGAGCCACAGTGTGCCCTTCCTCCTCTGCCTCTTCACATTACACTGGCTTCTCTATAAACACTGGGAAGGCCCAGGAGAGGGCCACCCCTGCAGTGGAAACTAGAGTACTAGTGGTGTCAGGGAGAGGCAGAGGTCCAACTGTACAGAGTGGAGCTAGCATAGCCTATGTTAGCACTAGTGTTTTAGCATAGCGTTAGCGCCATAGCCTAGCACAGCTAACACTGATGTTACTCCACCACTACGGGCTACCTCTGACATCCCCATGGCTGCTTTAGCATCAAGGAGTGGATGTTTTCATCAAGATAGTTGCTTGGAAATGTATGTGTGCATAAAAAAAGAACTCCTGAAAATCAAGTGTAGTACAAGAACCTCTGGAAGAGGTTTCTGGATTTCTGGATGAAATAATTGGGTGGAAATGTATTGATTAGAACATATTTAATGTGTCTCTAAGATTATGACCAAGGTGGGTTGATGGCTTCATATCGTGGGTCAATTTTAGGGAGCCCCTCATCGACTGGGCCAGAGGGGGGAGACAGTGGGGCGGAGTGGGAGAGTGTTGTAGCGTGTAGAACACGCCCCCTACCCTGCCCTCCCGTAGCCCCTCCCTCCCACTGTTTTTTATAGACAGATATAAAATGAACAACAGGCAGAAGCAGTAATGGTGAGAGAGACAGGCTGCTTCCAACACAAATTTCCAATTTGAGGTCAGCTGTATGCTCTAATAAAAGTTTACAGCCCCGCTTAAAGAAGATCTGTCACTTTACAAGAAACTAACTTTGCTAATTAATCATCACATTATTATCCCTGGGTCTTCTAAGGCAGACTCCAGTCTGATGCATGTCGCTATTAAACAGAGGAAAAAGCAATGCCAACCTAATGGCTATTGACATAAATCAATAAAAGACTGCAGTTTTCCTCGCTAGGCCGACTGTAAAAAGAAGATTGTAAAAAGCACATTGAGCACCAAAGAGAAGTGACCTCGCTTTAGCATTAAACTTTATACTACCCTACTGCTCATGTTAAATATGTAACGTGTCAAAATGTGTAGAGGGAGCTGTGGTGGAGCAGTGGCCAGCAGGAGAGGGAGTTATTGCCAATAGAGTTATTTCAGCCGATGGTTGGTAGGGTTGCGGAGCGATCATAGCCTGTGTGTGCGTGTGTGTGTGTGTGTGTGTGTGTGTGTGTGTGTGTGTGTGTGTGTGTGTGTGTGTGTGTGTGTGTGTGTGTGTGTGTGTGTGTGTGTGTGGTGTGTGTGTGTGTGTGTGTGCCCGGGCAGACTACCACACTGTAGTGACATGGACAGGGAGGAGCTGTGGTGTTAACAGACTGGCTGACACAACCTCATGGTCAGGATTCCAGCTCTGAGTGTTCTCTAAGTGTTTAAGGACACAAAGGCTTTGTTCTCCTAACCTTCAAAGGGTTAACGCAGCTATTTGTAGAATGTCCGATTCCCAGCCACTATAGAGGAAGTGATGGATGAAGAGTAGGGGACATGTATGAGGTCATAGTTAGAATGGGGAACGGAGAGACAGGGTTGAACAGGGCTCATGCCCAGTACCCTCAGGTGGTGACAGAACAGGAAAGAGGTCTGATCTGACAGATAGGGGTCAGTAACAGGTTTCTGAGAAGAAAGGTAGACTGTCCAGAAAACATACACCTACCACAAAGCAGCCTAAATCACCTTCAGAAAAGGCATCATAGACAAACCAACTAACCTCACCACAAAATGCCAGGCCCCAGAGAAAAAGCCTTTATCTGCTTAAGGCTTCTCCCTCAGCCCCTGCACACACACACAAACACATACACACACACACACACACACACACACACACACACACACACACACACACACACACACACACACACACACACACACACACACACACACACACACACACACACACACACACACACACACACACACACACACACACACACACACACACACACACACACACACACACACACACACACACACACACAGGCTATGCTCCCTGTAACGTAACATGCTATATAGGTCCTCCTATAAGATAATATCAGTGGGAGATTAGGCTCGTATCAAGAGATTAGGCTCGTATCAGAGATTAGGCTCTCGTATCAGAGATTAGGCTCGTATCAGAGATTAGGCTCGTATCAGAGATTAGGCAAAATTTGTTTACTCTCATTTTGAGCCACGGGTTCGGAACCGTGGATTCTTGTGCCCCCAGGCCTGGGCTTAATGCCATTAGTGGTGTTTTGTTGACAGCGGGCCGTGGTAAATGAGGCCCTGCTTTAATCAGAGGCATGCCAGCAGGGCCGGTGTCATCAGTTCCCCTGTGTCTCCCAGGTGAAAGATGAGCAGGAAAGAAAAGGGAAGAGGTGTCGTCTCCACCTTAGGTAAAAACAGCTCCATAAGGGTTCCCTCCCTAAACCACCACTTCCTCCACTCTCACCATAAACACTAGCCATTAGGATGGCAGACACACACACAGGCACACGTACACACGGCCTGTGAGGGCATAATGAATCAGTCTAAAATCATGTTCCAACCACTGCAGAGCAAGAGGGGTTTGTCCAGAGGGAAAATAGACATGTTTTGTTTTTAAGTATATATTTAATTACCTTAAACATCAGGATAGCCAGAGCCTATAGCCTGCAAAATATGAATGACTGGTATACTGTAGGGGTGAGGATAAGTATAGTGGTTGTAGTGAATCAAACTCATGGCAAATGATGCTGACAAACTCATTTCAAGCACATTGTATTGGCCTCACCATGGTTCACAGTCACACAGCCAGTTGGTGAAACTTCTCTCTCTCTCTCCTCCATCTCCCTCCCTCCCCTCATCTCCCTCTCCGTGCCTCCATCTCTCTCCCCTTCATCTCAATGCCATACACTCATACGTGGCCTCAACTGCTCTAAAGCGCTAGTAAAACTAAATGCATGCTTTCAACCGTACGCTGCCCGCACCCACCCACCCGACTAGCATCACTACTCTGGACGGTTCTGGAGACATAGAATGGTGGACAACTACAAATACCTAGGTGGTTAGACTGTAAACTCTCCTTCCAGACTCAAATTAAACATTTCCAGTCCTTGACTTCAGCAATGTCATTTACAAAATAGCCTCCAACACTCTACTCAACAAACTGGATGCAGAGTCTGTCACAGTGCCATCCGTTTTGTCACCAAAGCTCCTTATACCACCCACCACTGTGACCTGTATGCTCTAGTCGGCTGGCCCTCGCCACATATTCATTAAGCCAAACCACTGGCTCCAGGTCGTCTATAAGTCTTTGCTAGGTAAATCTCCGCCTTTCTCATCACACTGGTAACGATAACTTCTGCAGCACCCGTAGCAGGCGCTCCAGCAGGTATATTTCACTGGGTGTCCCAAAGCCAACTCCTCTTTGGCCACCTTTCCTTACAGTTCTCTGATGCCAATGACTGGAACGAATTGCAAACATCGCTGAAGCTGGGGGCTTATATTTCCCTCACTAACTTTAAACATCAGCTATCTGAGCAGCTAACCGATCACTGCAGCTGTACATTGCCAATCTGTAAATAGGCCACCCAATCTACCTACCTCATCCCCATATTGTTTTTAAACACTTTTCCCAGCTCTTTTGCACACCGGTATTTCTTGTGACCATTTTTACACACACACATGCATCAGAAATCGCCGGTCCTACTTTGTGACTGAGCCGTTGTGATGTTCCTAGACGTTTTCCACTTCACAATAACAGCACTTACAGTTGGCCGGGATAGCTTTGTAGGGCAGAAATTTGACGAACTGACTTGTAGGAAAGGTATGAGGGTGTCTTGTTGAAAGTCACTAAACTCTTCAGTGAAGTCATTCTACTGCCAATGTTTGTCTATGGAGATTGCATGAAGGCGACGGGTGTGTTTGAAATAGCCAAACCCACTAATTTGAAGGGGTGTCCACATACTTTTGTATATATTGTGTATCTACTCTGCCAGAGTGAAAACCATGGGGCCTCCTCTCTCCCCTCTACCATGACAACTCTGCATGGGCCTCTGAGGCAAATGGGTGGAGGAAGAACAACATGAAGGAGGGGACACAAAGGGAGATGGGGAGGCTGTGGGAGGCTGTGGGGAGGCTGTGGGGAGGATGGGGGAGGAAGGGGGAGGAAGGCCCTCCTAGATCCTATAGCACACAGAGAAGAGAGACAGGGGCTGGCCATTTCAAATCACCAGAGTGTCAATCAAACCAGCCCACGTTAACAATGTTAAGACAGGGCAACTAGGGCTAACGTCCACCCCATGAGTGTCAACCCTCCCATGCTAGCACCTCCCAGCCTCACCTCCCTCAGCCCTCTTGTGACCACATGAATCTGCCTAGTGACAGCCCGCCATCCTGTAATTTGCCAATTTGCGCATGTCCAGAAAGCCAGACCATAGTGAATTAAACACAGGGGGAAGGAGAAGCGAGATCCACAACAGAAAGAGAATGGAAATTACTCGAGGAGATGGTGGGATTAAGTGCACTTTGAATGAATGGCTGGTTTCACTCTGTGTGTGTGTGCGCGTGCGTGTGTGTGCGTGTGTGTGTGTGTGTGTGTGACTCGCTGTCCAGATGCCAACCTTGACTCCCATGATTCTGGTCTCTCCAAAGCCTAGTGGGCCCTGTGTCTGTCACACACATTATAGTCATGACCGTGTGTGTGTGTGTGTGTGTGTGTGTGTGTGTGTGTGTGTGTGTGTGTGTGTGTGTGTGTGTGTGTGTGTGTGTGTGTGTGTGTGTGTGTGTGTGTGTGTCACTCTGACAGCAGCCACGTGTGCCATCCATCTTGCTGTGGGCAGGGAGTCAGGGGAAGTTGAACAATTCCTATCTGCTGAGGAGAACAAGGATAAGGGCGATTATGCGTGGCTGAGGCATTAATCTTACAGCATTATCAACACCTTGCTGCTGCAATCTGTCTCCGTTTCAATCCAGCGGGTCACAAATACCTTCTCTCCCCAACATTTATCTCTAAACTTCCACCCATCGTTGAGGGTTAGTGGCGAGAATTCGTATAATTAGCATTAGGCATGAACGCTAACCCCACCCTTGGGAACATGGAGGTGTAACCAAAAAATTCCTGATGTCTTACTTTCCCCCACTTTCTCTCAGATAGTAGGGTAGGAAATAAACCTGACACTTGCACATATACACCCATGAAACCTGTATAAATCTCTATCAGGGATGAAAATGGCTGTCTCTCTGCTGGTGAAAACCAGAAGAACAAGAATAAACACATTTTCTGGATAGTTGGCAGCAAATGTTCCATAATGGTCAGGCTGGGCAACTTTCTAAATTGTATTTATATTTTATGAATATAAATACGTGAATAAAAGAGGATGGTGTACACACAACACACACCCTAAGGAGGGCTATGATTGCAAATCCTGTCTCATAAGGCAAAATGGGAAGCAACAGATGTGGTGCCTTACAGCCTCTTACAGCCCCAGCCCACACAAACACATGTTAGTTACCAGAATAAACACGCCACATAATCATTCTGCGCTTATACACAAAAATAACAACAAGACAGCCCTTGTAAACTCTCCCGAAAGCCACATTCACAAACAGCCAATCTTATGAAGCCCAGAATATTATTATGATCATGGTGTCAGTTGGGAATAGTTCAGTGGGGGCTTTGTCTGCCCTTTACACTTGTCCTGCACAACGTATTTGTTCTTAAACAGTCCCCATCAATGATTAACATGTGAAAGAGCTCCTCTCCACTGCCTGAGTGCCTTCAACCAGCCGTGAAAGTGAAAATGAGAGCCAATTCTGTTAAACACTTTACATTATGCCGGCTATTTACCACACTGTTGTACCTTTTAGAGTGGCCCTTTAATGTCACACAAAGTAATCTAGCCTGGGGTATAGTTCACCAGTTTCTTCTACAACCACAGGCCCTACAATCTGTCTTACGTAACAGAATCCCCAAGCATGAGATGTTAGTAGAGTGGGCTAGAAAACAGTGGGTTTGCTGGTGGCTTTTTAAAAGTTGTGTTATTTACACCAGGGTCAAGAGGTCGTGTGGATACAGAGAATGTGATTGGTTCAGATTGGGGTGTGATTGGTGCTTTGTGTTTGGGCTCGACCAGTGGTAGAACAGTTGCCTCACACACAGAGCCTCCACACCTTTTCCTCCACAGACAACCTAAATGTAAATATCAATAATAAGCCAATCTATCAGCATCTCTCTTCTTCAGATGTTTGATCCCTCTGTCCTGACAATAAGTGTTTCTACTGCCAGAGCATAAGGCTCAGTCTTTCATTTATTCATTCACCCAATCATGGTAATAGAAGCAGAGGTCCTCTTTTAAATATATATATTTTTATTAAAACAACAACAATACAATAGATGTACAATACAAAAGGCCGCTCCCATCAGTGGGTGCTCTGGTCAGCGGAGCAGAGATCCTATTGCACCCAGCATCCTTTTGAAGCATGGAGCAGGATGTCAGTGGATATTACCATGGTAGCTGGGAGGAGAAGGATTTTCAATGTGACCTCTCTCCATGTCCCACAAGCCTCCTCTCTCTCTCTCTCTCTCTCTCTCTCTCTCTCTCTCTCTCTCTCTCTCTCTCTCTCTCTCTCTCCCTCTCGCTCCTCTCTCCTCTCTCTCCTTCCTCTCGCCCTCTCCTCTCCTCTCTCTCGCCTCTCTCTTCTCTCTCTCTCCTCTCCCCTCCTCTCTCTCTCTCTCTCTCTCTCTCTCTCTCTCTCTCTCTCTCTCTCTCTCTCTCTCTCTCTCTCTCTCTCTCTCTCTCTCTCTCTCTCTCCTGCTGTACAGTTGCTAACAAGTTAACATAAACATACATTTGACAACTAATACCTAATACCCAATTCGTTACACAATGTTCTACCAGATTGCATTCTGAACGTTCCACACAACGGTAGAGATACTACATAACAGGGATGGTGAAATATCTAAATAAAGTATCACAGTTACAGCTACACCTTTTCCCCTTAGGATGGGAGTCATCCCTTTCCATCATCACATCTATTCATAGTTACAGTGTGGCTGTTAGCATTGTTTAGGGCAGCAGAAGTCACTTTCATCATTTAAGGGATTGTTGTAGTTGTGTCATTGGTACAATACAGGAAGCAGTTTGTCATGGGCCTGACAGACTGCCCATGATGGGCTGTTCCACTCGGACATGCTGGGGACCTACACTGTGAAGGAGATGGCCTCATACAGTACACTCTTACACTTGATAACATGATGGGCTACAAGGTGCACACGAAGAGCTGTTACAGTCAATTGTCTTATGCTATGGCTACATTACCACAGAAGGGCAAGGCGTCTCCTGTCAAACTGTAATGAAGAGGGTTGATTAAACAATGCCTCCAAAAATACTAGTGAGTGTGTGTGTGTGTGTGTGTGTGTGTGTGTGTGTGTGTGTGTGTGTGTGTGTGTGTGTGTGTGTGTGTGTGTGTGTGTGTGTGTGTGTGTGGTGTGTGTGTGTGTGTGTGTGTGTGTGTGTGTGTGTGTGCCTGCCCACTGAAACCATCAGTACAACAGACCAGAAAACAAAGAGACAGACAGACAGACAGACAGACAGACAGACAGACAGACAGACAGACAGACAGACAGACAGACAGACAGACTGACTGACTCTCCTGTCCTGCCTACTGAAACTAACCCTACAACAGACCAGAAAACAAAGAGACAGACAGACTCGCTACCCAATCAAACAGACCCACAATCGAGCAGAAAACACGGAGGCAGACAGATAGACAGGCAGGCTGTTGTGTCCCCTTCTGTTCTGTTCTGACCTGTCCCGTCTTCCCTGCCCTATGAAACAGAACCCAGAACAGACCAGAAAACAGAAAGGCAGGCATCCCAGGCAGGCAACCTAATCGCTACTACATTAGCACTCTTCATACTGTAGGTTGATAAATGAAGCCATTGTTGTGTGATTATCACAATTATTCATGGCCTGCTGACTATGGGGATGGTGCATTTGTTGCATTAAATAGAAGCAGACACTGCTGGGCCTAGCGCATGTTTCACTGTGGATTACGGCCCAGACCACTGACATTTATAAACACTAGGTCATCTGGCTCCCTGTACTTAGAGTGTTATTAAATTGTCATTATTTTGGTAGCAACTAAGCTCTGACGGTGATTAATTGAACGCTATTAAGTGACGGAGGATAACTCCCATTTATAAATGCTCCTTTTACAGAAGAAATTAATCACAGACACATTGCAATAAAATGCCATTTGGCTGTGCTAAGCTTTGCATTAGTGAGATTTTCTCCAATACAAACCACAGGAGTTATGGTAACATATTATTTTTTCATTATTTCTGGTGACACCGTTATAAAGAATGAGTTAGAGGGCTTGCCAACGTCATGCTGGACATGTGTACGTGCGCTGTACGTGTGTGTGTGTGTGTTCATGCATACGAGTGTGTTTGTTAAATATGTGTATGTACAGGCTTACAGGAGAATTAACAGTCTGTTCTGCTGAGCATCAGGCCTTAAATAATCTAGCCTGGGTCTTCACTAGGAGCATGGGTCTTCACTAGGAGCACAGGTCTTCACTAGGAGCACAGGTCTTCACTAGGAGCACAGGTCTTCAATAGGAGCACGGGTCTTCACTAGGAGCACGGGTCTTCACTAGGAGCACGGCTCTTCACTAGGAGCACGGGTCTTCACTAGGAGCACGGCTCTTCTTTGCAGCCATCCACTTCCTTATGTCTGAAACACAGGCTTCTAGCAAGAGCAATTTTGGGGCTTCACCATGTTTCATTGAAATGTGTACAGCTGTGTGTCATCCACATAGCAGTGAAAGTTAACATTATGTTTTCAAATGACATCCCCAAGAGGAAAAATATATAGTGAAAAAACAATAGTGGTCCTACAACGGAACCTTGAGGAACACCGAATTTACAGTTGATTTGTCAGAGGACAAACCATTCACAGAGACAAACTGATATTCTTTCCGACAGACAAGATCTAAACCACAGGCCAGAACTTAGTCCAGACCACCTTGGGTTTCCAATCTCTCCAAAAGAATGTGGTGATCGATGGTGTAAAAAGCACACTAAGGTTCAGGAGCATGAGAACAAATGCATCTTTGGTCTGACGTGCCATTAAAAGTGCTATTAAGAGTGCAGTCTCAGTGCTATGATGGGGTCTAAAACTAGACTGAAGCATTTCGTATACATTGTTTGTCTTCAGGAAGGCAGTGAGTTGCTGCGCAACAGCTTTTTCTAAACATTTTGAGAGGAAAGGAAGATTTGATATAGGCCAAGAGTTTTTATATTTTCTGGGTCAAGGTTTGGCTTTTCAAGAGAGACTGTTACTGCCAGTTTAGTGGGTTCTAGTACACATCCGGTGGATAGAGAGCCGTTTATTATGTTCAACATGGGCCAAGCACAGGAAGCAGCTCTCCCTGTGATCTATGTACCAACATGTTTCAAGCAGACCACCATAGTCCCTGTGTCCAAGAACACTAAGGTAACCTGCCTAAATGACTACTGACCGTCGCACTCAGGTGTGTAGCAATGAAGTGCTTTGAAAGGCTGGTCATGGCTCACATCAACACCATTATCCCAGAAACCTTAGACCCTCCAATTTGCATACACGCCCTAACAGATCCACAGATGATGCAATCTCTATTGCACTCCACACTGCCCTTTCAGACCTGACCTGTGCTCAGTCCCCTCATGTACTCCCTGTTCACTCAAGACTGCCAGACACGATTCCAACACCATCATTAAGTTTTGCCGATGACACAAAAGTAGTAGGTCTAATCCCCGACAATGACGAGACAGTTTATAGGAGGAGGTCAGAGACCTGGCCGTGTGGTTCTAGGACAATAACCTCTCCCTCAATATGATCAAGACAAAGTAGATGATTGTGTACTACAGGAAAAGGAGGCCCCCATTCTCATTGATGGGGCTGTAGTGGAGCAGGCTGAGAGCTTCAAGTTTCCTTGGTGTCCCACATCACCAAGAAACTAACATGGTCTGAGCACACCAAGACAGTCGTGAAGAGGGCACGACAAAACCTATCCCCTCCTCGGGAGACTGAAAAAGGTTTGGCATGGGTCCTCGGTTCCTCAAGGTTCTACAGCTGCACCATCGAGGCATTGGTTGCATCATGGTTGCATCACTGCCTGGTATGGCAACTGCTCAGCCTCAGACCGCAAGGCACTACAGAGATTAGTGCGTATGGCCGTGAACATCACTGGGGCCAACCTTCCTGCCATCCAGGACCTCTATACCAGGCAGTGTCAGAGGAAGGCCTAAAAATTGTCAGACTCAGCCACCCTAGTCATAGACTACGCTCTCGTTGGCTGGCCTCGCTTCATACTCGTCGCCAAACCCACTGGCTCCATGTCATCTACAAGACCCTGCTAGGTAAAGTCCCCCTTATCTCAGCTCCTGGTCACCATAGCATCACCCACCAGCACGCGCTCCAGCAGTATATCTCTCTAGTCACCCCCCAAAACCAATTCTTTCTTTGGCCGCCTCTCCTTCCAGTTCTCTGCCAATGACTGGAACGAACTACAAGAATCTCTGAAACTGGAATCACTTATCTCCCTCACTAGCTTTAAGCACCAACTGTCAGAGCAGCTCACAGATTACTGCACCTGTACAAAGCCACCTATAATTTAGCCCAAACAACTACCTCTTTCCCTACTGTATTTATTTTATTTTATTTATTTATTTAGCTCCCTTTGCACCCCAATATTTTTATTTCTACTTTGCACATTCTTCCACTGCAAATCTACCATTCCAGTGTTATACTTGCTATATTGTATTTACTTTGCCACCATGGCCTTTTTTTGCCTTTACCTCCCTTATCTCACCTCATTTGCTCACATCGTATATAAACTTGTTTCTACTGTATTATTGACTGTATGTTTGTTTTACTCCATGTGTAACTCTGTCGTTGTATGTGTCGAACTGCTTTGCTGCTTTGCTTTATCTTGGCCAGGTCGCAATTGTAAATGAGAACTTGCTCTCAACTTGTCTACCTGGTTAAATAAAGGTGAAATAAATTAAATAAATAAAAATAGACGGTTCTCTCTGCTACCACACAGCAAGCAGTACCGGAGTGCCAAGTCTAGGTCCAAGAGGCTTCTAAACAGCTTCTACCAAGCCATAAGACTCCTGAACATCCAATCAAATGGCTACCCAGACTATTTGCATTGCACCCTACCCCCCCCTTTACACGGCTCCTGCTCTCTGTTAATATCTATGCATAGTTACTTTATAGCTTTACCTGCATGTACATATTACCTCAATTACCTCAACTAACCAGTTCCCCCGCACATTGACTCTGTACCGGTACCCCTGCATATGGCCTCGCTATTGTTATTTTACTGCTGCTCTTTAGTTATTTGTTACTTTTATTTCTTATTCTTAAAAAAACTACATTGTTGGTTAGGGCTTATAAGTAAGCATTTCACTGTAAGGTCTACACATGTTGTAGTCAGTGTATGTGACACAATAGAGACACAATAGAGAAACACCATGGTAAAGCCTACTGAATAAAAGCGACATGTACACATTTTTGTGTATTTTCATTTTTGTCCTCCCCAGTTTATCATTGGAATGTGATACAAAGCGAGGCCTCAAGCGGTCGGGTAGGCTGTTTGGAGTGTTTTTGTTGGATCTGATCTCTACATACGGACTCTGTCAAAAGGGAACCCAGAAGAGACAAAAGGTCATAGTATGAAAATGAAAGGTGGAATGATGATTTAACACATTACTGTTGTACCACCATGTGAAACCCAGAGGTTTCTCCAGCCAGTGTGTCTTTGAGGATGGGGACTTAGAGTAGAGTTCACCAGGAGGGCCTCTTCCTAAAAATGGCATCTCAGCTGAGATCGTTTACTGGCTGGCACAAGCTGGCATGCAACACTGAGCTCAAAGATTTCATCACAACTTCTTAATGAGGACACAGGATTTTGTGTTTGCATTCCTCTTCCCCCTCCAACCTCCACCCAACTCCACCGCTCACCCCTACTCCTGGGAGCCCCTGCAATTCCCATATGACGCCCCTCGACGGTTGCCCACACGCCTGATTTTGGAGGTTTGGTTTTGCAATTAGCATCCGTCATGATGTTCTGCTTTAGTGACCCCAGCACCGGCTGAAGTGGGAGAGAGTGTGGGGTACACCATGTCACCAAGTGTATGTGTGTGTGTGTGTTGGGGGGGTCTCAGAGATTTACTGCATTGGCTCACACGGACGATGCCCCTTCCCCCTCTGTGGCTTCAAACAAACTCTTGTTATTTCAGCTTCAGTGAGCTGAGCAGGATCTCGACAGAAAGCCTACCTGCCACTGAGCCTCAAGGGAATGGGCGGCCAGTCAGTAGCCCTAAACACCTCCCCCAACTACCCTTCCATCCCTCCCTCCACGTTATTTTCCGGCAGCAGGTATGTATTTTGGGAGAGACCACTGGTGATTTGATGGACGTGAGAGTTTGAAATGAAAACACACACAGCGCAGCACACTGTCAGGGACCGGCAGACAAAGCCCCAACACAGATGGAGATAGGAAACGGAACAAGAAAAAATGCTTGTCTTTATTGAGGTTTTCCTTTCAATAACTTGACTCTAAAGATAGGCGTTTTTGAACTGGTTTCTCTATTCTGGGGTTTTGGTCATGTAGATAACCTCAAAGAATAAAAACTGACTACAGCTGGAATGGTGTTGCTTTAAATCATATCACGTCTTGGTTCTTGTATACACACACACACACACACACACACACACACACACACACACACACACACACACACACACACACACACACACACACACACACACACACACACACACACACACACACACACACACACACACACACACACACACACACACACACACACACACACACACACACACACACACACACACACACACACACAGGCCAAGAGATAACCATGAGGAAACATGATAACAGGAATGAATGCAATTCAATTCACCAGAAAGAGACGACCGGGCCACACACAGGCCTCTGTCCCTGAGGAACTAGTAAGCCTCACTGCTATCCCTTCTCCATTTATCCTGTTCTCCTTTCAACCTCTACTCGTTTCATAGAAAGAAAAATAAATGGAGAGCTGAGCTTGTGTGTGCGTGTGTGTACATGTGCATGTACATGCATGTACATGTACATGTGTGTGTGTGCATATGTGTGTGTGTGCGTCTGTGTGTGTGTGCGTGCGTCTGTGTGTGCATGTGTGTATGTGTATGTGTCGAGTTCACTGCAGGATGATCAGGCACACTCCATCCAGCCCTCCATAACTCACCCTCCCTGATAAAGAGAGCAAAGGAATCGTTTCCTGTGACTGCTCCTCATTCAAATGGCATGGCGTGGTAAACAAATCAGGCCTGTGGTTATCCATGTAGCGGTCAGATAAAGGGGAAAGAAGAGGGACCTCCAGAGTAATGGATCATGCCGGGGGCTCCCCCCTCTCCCCAATACAGCCCTGCCTCCCTGGGATAATAAACAGCAGTGCAGCAGGGGGCCAGATAAGGGCCATCACTCACACTGGCTTCACTGATAAACACAGACACTCTCTGTCACCCACCTTGACATTTGTTTTTCATTCCATCTCCTCAAACTAACCTGGAAAGTCAACCTGTTTCTTCTCATGTCATCAGGGGCACCTCTCCCACTCAGGTTTACCCAGGCCGCAGTGCATCTCTCTGGGATTGTGTTTGATGACTGTAAGGTGACTGAATGATTCACCAGGTCATGTTGAACAGGTAATGAATGGACTGGAGAGTGGAGTTATTTAATTAATTGTTTTCATTCTAATTACAGTATGTTGACATGCGCGTTAAAATGCTCTGTCTAAGTACCCTGGGGTAGGGTTATGGTTAAGGTTATGAATGGGTTAGGGTTATGGTTATGGTTAGGGTTACGATTGTGGACATGAAGCTAGGATTAGCATTGAACAGAATGTGGACATGAAGCTAGGGTTAGATTTGAACCAGGATGTGGACATAAAGCCTGGGTTAGATTTGAACCAGGTTGTGGACATGAAGCTAGAGTTAGGGTTGAACCGGGATGTGGACATGAAGCTAGGGTTAGGGTTGAACTGGGATGTGGACATGAAGCTAGAGTTAGGGTTGAACTGGGATGTGGACATGAAAGATAGGGTTAGGGTTGAACTGGGATGTGGACTTGAAGCTAGAGTTAGGGTTGAACTGGGATGTGGACATGAAGCTAGAGTTAGGGTTGAACCAGGATGTGGACATGAAGCTAGAGTTAGGGTTGAACCGGAATGTGGACATGAAGCGAGGGTTAGGGTTGAACCGGGATGTGGACATGAAGCTAGAGTTAGGATGGACCTGGGATGGACATGAAGCTAGGGTTAGGGTTGAACCGGGATGTGGACATGAAGCTAGAGTTAGGATTGAACTGGGATGTGGACATGAAGCTACAGTTAGGGTTGAACCGGAATGTGGACATGAAGCTAGGGTTAGGGTTGAACAGGGATGTGGACATGAAGCTAGAGTTAGGGTTGAACTAGGATGTGGACATGAAGCTAGAGTTAGGGTTGAACTGGGATGTGGACATGAAGCTAGTGTTAGGGTTGAACGGGATGTGGACATGAAGCTAGAGTTAGGATGGAACTGGGATGTGGACATGAAGCTAGAGTTAGGGTTGAACGGGATGTGGACATGAAGCTAGAGTTAGGGTTGAACTGGGATGTGGACATGAAGCTAGAGTTAGGGTTGAACAAGATGTGGACATGAAGCTAGAGTTAGGGTTGAACCGGCAAGTGGACATGAAGCTAGAAGTTCTGTATTGTGTTTCCACCTAGAAGCTAAGGTGTTGTGGTACACCCTGATGAGACATACTAGCAGAATGTTTACCTGAGAGTTTCTTTCGACCTCACATTTCAGTCTAACAGAGGGATTGGGTGAGGCTCACGATAGAAACTACAGAATACCTACCAGTACACCAGGTTCTTACCTTTCTAGCTGGCTATTAAATTGAGCTTAGGCATCAATCAAACAAAAATCTCCTCAAACAAAAATCTTAAGTTGCAGTCGTAAATAATTCTCTGGAGACTAATATTTGTGACAGGGTACACAGAATAAATATTTAAGTAATTTTACATTTGGCACTTTTAATTCCCTGAAAACGCAGAGGCCTAACAGGCTGTATAGACAGCGTAGTAAATCTAGTCTGCCCTAACGCTGGCTCCTTCAGGGTCACTGAGAAGTCAGTAGTTTTGAGAAGGTATAAACGGTTACTTTATGGCTGTCCCAATTGTTGTACCTTAGAGTTATGTGCATTGTATTACCTCTAATGAAGGGCGTAAATTCTCAGTTTACAACCAGACTTTTTTACGAGGGAGGAAATTGTAAAACACACGCTTTTTGCGTTCCCCATGTTGTCACCGGGCTGTGGGGTTCAGACTGCTACACACACTATTTTCATTATGGAGGGCCGGGGGGAGAGGGGCCTCTGTCTGACTGGAGTAATGGGTCCCGGACCGTGAGAGAGA
Organism: Oncorhynchus keta; assembly: GCF_023373465.1. Classification (NCBI taxonomy): domain Eukaryota; kingdom Metazoa; phylum Chordata; class Actinopteri; order Salmoniformes; family Salmonidae; genus Oncorhynchus; species Oncorhynchus keta. Next base: position 17,659 of record NW_026289350.1, read on the forward strand.
GAGGTCACACCGGATCTCATCCACTGGTCACGGATGACATTTAACAGACAGGGTCTGCACTTCCTGTTTTCAGAACCACAGTAATTATCAAACTAATCCACGGGCCTCACAAATCTCTTCTTCTTCTCTTCTTCTGCTGGGGATTCAGGGATGTGCTTTTGCACTTGATAATTGTGGGGCACTTTTTCCTTGACCTGACCTCATATCTCAACTCAGATGTTAATGCTACCTCTAAACATGTGTTCCCTGTATACTCATGTTGTGTGTGTGTGTGTGTGTGTGTGTGTGTGTGTGTGTGTGTGTGTGTGTGTGTGTGTGTGTGTGTGTGTGTGTGTGTGTGTGTGTGTGTGTGTGTGTGTGTGTGTGTGTGTGTGTGTGTGTGTGTGTGTGTGTGTGTGTGTGTGCATATGTGTAAAGTGTGTGTGTGCGTGTGTGCATAAAGCAGAGTTGGGGTCAATTCTGAATTGAGTAATTCTATTCTTGAATTTGAATTAAATTTGAATTGGCCACACCCCACAGGAAGCAGAATTTGAATTAAATTAAATATAATTAAATTAAATTATTCACCATATAAATTCCATAGAAATCATGTGTGGTTATCAATACCATATAGCATGAGTTTGAAATGTTTCATTTTTAAAACTCCTAAAACAATTTGAAATGACAGTGGTCTAGATCAAGCACTGCAGTATGGAAGGAACAATCTATCATCTCGTGACAAAGAAAACTACTGTTTGACAAATTAACAATCAAATTGATATTTGAAATGGTATGTGTATTATTTTCATTAATAAGTGGCAAATCGTTTAGATTAAAGATTCTATTAATGAGAACTTCATATCTCAGTTGAATTGTTTATTTAATGTGGGTTTGACAGATTCAAATTCATGTTTTGAATTGAATCAAATTCAGAAAATTCTTAATTGTCCCCAACCCTGACTCTAAAGGCTATTCTAGATGGGAGTCAAGGTTATAGAGGAGATGCTGCGATGTTGTTATGCTCCCATCTGATGTCTGAAAGTGGTAGAAAAGTCAGATATACTGTATGTAAAGTGTAAATCCAGATAGCATGGTTTACACTTCCCCATTGGCCTTAAACTATTGTATAATGCCTTTAGTGTTGGTTTGTCCTTTCCATCTGAGCGTTGATAGAGAGGACACCATCATTATGTCACCCATTTATGGGAACCACGTATTGTACTGGAGTCAGCAGAGGTAATCAACAATAGTAGCACTTTAAATTGAATCTCTGGTCCACGTTATGGCTTATCTATGTTCTGCTCTGCTCTGCTGTGGTCTCTGTGGTTCCCTACAAGGCCAAGTACCAGGTAGGGGCAGATATTATTTTACCCTGTGAACACATCCTTCTATGGCAGGCAGCAACACCACTGTGTGTGTGTGTGTGTGTGTGTGTGTGTGTGTGTGTGTGTGTGTGTGTGTGTGTGTGTGTGTGTGTGTGTGTGTGTGTGTGTGTGTGTGTGTGTGTGTGTGTGTGTGTGTGTGTGTGTGTGTGTGTGTGTGTGTGTGTGTGTGTGTGTGTGTGTGTGTGAGTGTGGGGTGCACAGATTTTACTGCCCTGCCAGGCATACGTCACAACACCACCGCTCAGTGAGGTTACATAAGTTAGAAAAAAACAAGGAAACTGATCTGTAAGCAAGCATGTGCATTTTAAGTGATTATATGTGCGTTTAAGTGATAAGATTCGGTATGTGTCGACACGTATTGTATAATAACGCATAAGATCAACATAATTCAAAACCATGCAAATGCTACAGCCTCCCTCTGTCATAATGGGTAATCTGTCTGACAGAACATGGACGCTTTGTGGGAGGAGACAGTTGACAGACACTGGGATCTGAGAGAGAGACAGAGAGTGATAGAGAGGGTGATAGAGGAACAGGGTGATAGAGAAGACGGTGATAGACAGAGAGAGAGAGACAGAGACAGGGAGGGTGATAGAGAGACAGAGAGAGACGGTGATAGAGAGACAGAGTGAGAGAGAGACAGAGAGAGAGACAGAGGGTGATAGAGAGACAGAGGAGGGTGATGAGAGACAGGGGTGATAGAACAGAATGATAAGAGACAGAGAGAGAGAGAGAGAGAGAGAGAGAGATAGAGAAGAGAGAGAGGGTGATAGGGTGATAGAGACAAGAGAGGGTGGTAGAGAGACAGAGAGGGTGATAGAGAGACAGAGAGAGCGGATAGAGGACAGAGAGAGACAGAGGGGTGATAGAGAGGGTGATAGAGAGACAGAGAGAGTGATAGAGAGAGAGAGAGACAGAGAGGGTGATAGAGAGACAGAGAGAGAGACGGTGATAGAGAGACAGAGAGAGAGAGAGAGA
>NW_026289350.1:22500-37917 GCF_023373465.1 Oncorhynchus keta
CCCGACAGGAGGAGTGTACCCTACATGGAGTGTACCCTGTATGCCCTACAGGAGGAGTGTACCCGACAGGAGGAGTGTACCCTACAGGAGGAGTGTACCCTACAGGAAGAGTGTACCCTACAGGTGGGTGTTCCTAACAGGAGGACTTTACCTAACAGGAGGAGAATCTAGCAGGAGGGGTTTCCCTACAGGAGGAGTGTACCCTACAGGAGGAGTGTACCCTACAGGTGTGTTCCCTAACAGGGAGGACTTTACCTAACAGGAGGAGGTATCTAGCAGGAGGAGGGTTTCCCTACAGGAGGGAGTGTACCTAGCAGGAGGACTTTACCTAACAGGAGGAGTGTAACTAGCAGGAGGAGTGTTTCCCTACAGGAGGACTGTACCTAACAGGAGGAGTGTATATAGCAGGAAGAGAGTATCTAGCAGGAAGACTTTACCTAACAGGAGGACTGTATCTAGCAGGAGGACTGGAGGGAGTGTATCTAGCAGGAGGAGTGTACCTAGCAGGAGGGTGTACCCTACAGGAGGAGTGTATCTAGCAGGAGGATTGTACCCTACAGGAGGAGTGTACCCTACAGGAGGAGTGTACCCGACAGGAGGAGTGTACCCTACAGGAGGAGTGTACTCTACAGGTGGAGTGTATCTAACAGGAGGACTTTACCTAACAGGAGGAGTGTATCTAGCAGGAGGAGTGTTTCCCTACAGGAAGAGTGTACCTAACAGGAGGAGTGTGACTTTACCTAACAGGAGGAGTGTATCTAGCAGGAGGAGTGTTTCCCTACAGGACTGTACCTAACAGGAGGAGTGTATCGAGCAGCAGGAGTGTATCTAGCAGGAGGAGTGTACCTAGCAGGAGGAGTGTACCCTACGGAGGGTAGCCCATCTAGCAGAGGAAGGGTGTGCCCGACTGGGAGGAGTGTATCTGGCAGGAGGGAGTGTACCCTACAGGAGGAGTGTACCAGACAGGAGGAGTGTACCCTACAGGAGGAGTGTACCTAGCAGGAGGACTTTACCTAACAGGAGGAGTGTACCAGACAGGAGAGTGTACCCTACAGGAGGAGTGTACCTAGCAGGAAGGACTTTACCTAACAGGAGGAGTTTACCCTACAGGAGAAGTGTACCTAGCAGGACTTTACCTAACAGGAGGAGTGTATCTACAGGAGTTTACCCTACAGGAGGAGTGTACCTAGCAGGACTTTACCTAACAGGAGGAGTGTGCCTAGCAGGAGGGAGTGTATCTAGCAGGAGGGAGTATACCTAGCAGGAGGAGTGTACCTAGCAAGAGGGGGTGTACCTAGTGTAACAGTATAATTTTAAACCGTCCCTCGCCCATACCCGAGGCGCGAACCAGGGACCTTCTGCACACATCAACAACAGTCACCCACGAGAAGCATCGTTACCCATCGCTCCACAAAGCCCGCGGCCCTTGCAGAGCAAAGGGGAACTACTACTTCAAGGTCTCAGAGCAAGTGACGTCACCCGATTGAAACGCTATTTAGCGCACACCGCTAACTAAGCTAGCCGTTTCACATCCGTTACACTAGCAGGAGGAGTGTACCCTAGCAGGAGAGTGTACCTAGCAGGAGGAGTGTTTCCCTACAGGAGAGTGTACCTTACAGGATGAGTGTACCTAGCAGGAGGAGTGTACCTAACAGGGAGGAGTGTACCTAGCAGGAGGAGTGTACCTAGCAGGAGGAGTGTACCTAACAGGACGAGTGTACCTAGCAGGAGGTGTACCTAGCTTGGGAGGGGTGTACCTAGCAGGAGTGACACAGAGTGAGAGATAAAATACACAGGCCTCATTAGTAGGACATGTATCATTTCCTGTCTGTGATTTAAAATAATGACTGGGTCAAATCACTCTAAATACCTCAGGAAATCAACATTTGTCAAATGCAAACGCTCCTCCTCTCCTCTCCTCTCCTCCGGCATGAATGCATTCCCACTAAAGCACAGATTTTAATTTCATCCTTAGCAAAACCCCTTGACTGACTGCCTTTGTCAATTCAGTGCTTTTTTACACACAATTGTCCCCTACACTTCAATTCATTACTGGTAATGCTCATTGCTCAGCGCTAGCTAGGCTAGCCTAGGCGCTAGCAGCTTATTCAGACACACACAGAAGGTGATGCCAGTGGTCTAAAGTGAGATGCTGAAGAATGGGAGACATGGCAAATGATTCCTGCTAGTTCTTGATAATTAAAACAGAGGGCCTTACCGACTGAACAGGAAATAGGTACACGTGGAGAACAAGAACTAGAGAATGTATTATAAAATGTGTTATTACTGCGTAACTGGCCAAGGGCAGGCAGGGTCTAGATTACTGTTGATATGGATGTTACTCTCACAGCTGGCTAACTCTCCCTCTCAAGCGGACAATCTGGACAAATAGTTTTAATGGATTTTTATTCCTTTGCTGTTGCACTTGTACTTACCAGGGCTGGCTGACATTTTGGTTGAACTATTCAGGGGGAGTTGGGATATGCAAAAAAAACACATTTCCAATTCCCACGTGCGTAGTAATGCACACTTGTGAAATAGTGCAAATATAAGCACCCAACAAATTATTATAATTATGGTTAATTGTAGTTATGGTAACAGCAGCTAGCATCTCAATAATATGAACAAGGATCCCTTTATGACGTCTACAGAATATAGCCTTGTCCTTGACATCCTTAAAGTCCACTTCATCTGAGCCCATTTCACCAAGACAGCAGTCCCCTGACCACGTTGGATCTCTCAGCATAACAGAGTCTATACGGTCACAGACCTACTATGGGCAGGACTGAGGAGCAACTCTTTCAAAGTGGAGAGAACAAAACAGAGAAGAAACAAGGGAAGAAGAAAGGGAGAGACAGAAGCCGAGTGACTGAGAGCGAGAGCAAACTGTAGAAAGAGTTGTGGCGAACGTTAAAGAAGCCTCAGAATAAAACAACACGTCTATTTCATGCCAGTTCAGACAGAATAGTCTGCCGTATGTAAATAGGAGTTCAATAATGAATGCACTTCCCCTCTGCTTTTTATTTGCTTGAAGCCCTCGCAGTCACACACACATTGGCACCCGTGCGAGACACAAATTAAGGCGTTTTAAAGGAAATATTCAAAGTGCGGAGCCTGCTGCCGGAATATCAGTTATTATTTTTGATGTTGCAATTTCTGACACTTTGATGCAATCAGTGAGTAGCCCCGGTATCCAGGCCTCTCCAGGAGAAAGCTGTCAGGACCGGGAAGCCGGTGGATAGATAATTATGAGAGATCAAACCTTGCTAGTTAGTAGGCAGGAACGGGAGGCAAATGCCAAAAACCAGCCAATGTTTCGCAAACGCTTGTTCAAAGGATATCCTAATTGCTATAAGTGGTTCCTTCAGGACTGGCACTTCAAACGCTGCCTGCTGCATGCTGCATGATGTCATCTCTCCCCGCCCGCCCATCCGCCACTCCCTCCTGCTCCTCTCCGTCTCACAATGGAGTGAATTGGGAAGAGGGTGAAGGACAATATACATGAGGACAATTTCCTGTCACTATTGCCCTCCTGAACCCCTACTCCCAAACACACATATGATACATGGACATACACACACACACACACACACACACACACAGGAACTGATATTGTACACACAAATGTATGTGAATGAAAGCACACATAAATATTCATATTCACACAGAAAACCCTGATCAAGTAAGGTATGGTAGTAAAAGCAATACCTTCTGACGTCCCAATAGTGTGCTGGTTAATTGGAAGTGAGGAGCCAGGGTGTACTGTCAGTACTGTTTGCAGCAAACTCATTCTGTTTCTCCTTCTTACCTCTGCAGTTCAAAGAGAAGGAGAGGGGAAGGTGAGCACAATTAGTTGAAATCAGTCAGAACTATTTGTCCAACAGCGCAGTGCCATGCAAGCACTGACCTAGCAATGACCTTCTTTACCCGGTTACCTCTGTAGCATACATAAAGATTCTAACTCTCTCACTATGATCAGCCGCTCACAGTCCAAACCTGACCAATGCCTCACCCTATGCTGTTGTATCTACCTAGAAGACAACTACAGTTCATTACATATCCCATCTAGACATATCCCAGCATCTTTCTATGTCTGTCTCTTCAGCATCAATGGTAATGATGTTAATGCAGTCAAAATAACGATCTCATGTTTAGAAAAACAATCATTCCTTTTTCAAGAGCGCCGTCTGACACACAGTTCCAGTAAACCTAACCTATTTCACGCACACACACGCACACACACGCACGCACGCACACACGCACGCGCGCACAGACACACACACACACACACACACACACACACACACACACACACACACACACACACACACACACACACACACACACACACACACACACACACACACACACACACACACACACACACACACACACACACACACACACACACACCATGAAACATCACCAAATGACTCAGCAATAAAATGATTAAATAAAGTCTATTTTGTTGAAAAGGGTAAAAGGGGTCATTCTGTGAATGAAGAAACACACTTTTAGCATAACAAAGAAGTGGTGGAACCGGCTAATGGCTGTTCATCTGAAGCTCACTATACTCTCACTGTTCTGCCACTTCACACTGTGGCCCCAAACAACACCACTCTGCAGCCATGTACCAAGCCCTGTCAGAATAGAGCACACACACACACCCACACCCACACCCACACACACACACACACACACACACACACACACACACACACACACACACACACACACACACACACACACACACACACACACACACACACACACACACACACACACACACTATCACCACACACACACAAACACACACACACACACGCCTCACAGCCCAGCCTCACAGCGTGATTGGCTAGGCTCAGTGTAATTGCCTCTCTAATTGGTGATGTCTAAAGGGGTCCCTCCTTATTTTAGGACGGAGCTGCATGCCATCACGCAAGGCAAATTACACAGACAGACAGACAGGCTGAAAAACAACAGGAGTGGGAGAAGATGACAGAGAGAGAGAGATAGAGAGAGAGAGATTGTATCTTACCATGGAAATTAGTACTAATGTTTGAGGAATTATTGTGATTCAGGAGGCTAAACAACAGAGAGAAGATAGCGAGACAATCTGCCCTGCCTCATCTCACCTTCCCCCTTCTCCTCCCTTCATCAGTGCTCCATCAAGGTTGTGATGAGGTCACTCTGCACTCATCCAGTGGTGAGAGGCCTCATCTTTCCACTCCGTTTTTCATCCTACTTTGATGTCCTCGTAACATAAAGGACGTTGGGTTATCCGCTCCTTAACCTATCTCACTGGCTGTGTCCGAAAACCCATGCTAGCGTACTACATACTTAAACTGCATACTATGTACTCATCGTTGCATACTATTTAGCCCATGACGTTTAGTTAAAAGCATGCATTATGCCACGGAACTTTCCAAATTCAACAGACAATGCATGACATTAACCAGTCTGATAAAAGCTAATTTGAAATGTATTCATTTCTCTAAACTCTGTATAGAATATGAATGGAGTTATAGGTCAGGTTGGTTATAGGTAGACTGTCACATTCAACCTATACTGTAGTCCATAAAGCCCATCTATCCTATTTAAAAAAGGACTGATGACAGAAACAGATCATTTGGTTCCATTTCAACATATTTATCAGTGAAACCAAAGTTCTGTATCATATATAAATGAAATAAAATAGCCTAGTACTATTGCACAGAAAACGTGGACAGTCGGGTTCATCGCACATTCAGAACCACTGGACAGCAACATAATAAACTAAAGTACTGATCATTGGGAACGAGATCAGAATGACTGCTAAGACTTGATCCATAAATGAAATAGGTAGCCACGCCCACAAAACTAAAACAATCCATATGTTCAAATCAGAAGGCCTGACGAACATGACATCATTAACACAGCCACATCCTGAGTCCCGGTGCAGAAACTCAGAAATCAGAAGGCCTGATGAACATGACATCATTAACACAGCCACATCCTGAGTCCCCGGTACAGAAACTCAGAAATCAGAAGGCCTGATGAACATGACATCAATAACACAGCCACATCCTGAGTCCCCCGGTACAGAAACTCAGAAATCAGAAGGCCTGATGAACATGACATCAATAACACAGCCACATCCTGAGTCCCGGTGCAGAAACTCATAAATCAGAAGACCTGATGAACATGACATCAATAACACACCACATCCTGAGTCCCGGTGCAGAAACTCAGAAATCAGAAGACCTGATGAACATGGCATCAATAACACAGCCACATCCTGAGTCCCCCGGTGCAGAAACTCAGAAATCAGAAGACCTGATGAACATGACATCATTAACACAGCCACATCCTGAGTCCCCAGTACAGAAACTCAGAAATCAGAAGGCCTGGTGAACATGGCATCAATAACACAGCCACATCCTGAGTCCCCCGGTGCAGAAACTCAGAAATCAGAAGGCCAGTGAACATGACATCAATAACACAGCCACATCCTGAGTCCCCGGTGCAGAAACTCAGAAATCAGAAGGCCTGATGAACATGACATCAATAACACAGCCACATCCTGAGTCCCCGGTGCAGAAACTCAGAAATCAGAAGGCCAGGTGAACATGACATCAATAACACAGCCACATCCTGAGTCCCCAGGCAGAAACTCAGAAGTCAGAAGGCCTGGTGAACATGACATCATTAAAACAGCCACATCCTGAGTCCCCGGTGCAGAAACTCAGAAATCAGAAGGCCTGGTGAACATGACATCATTAAAAACAGCCACATCCTGAGTCCCCAGAGCAGAAACTCAGAAGTCAGAAGGCCTGGTGAACATGACATCATTAAAACAGCCACATCCTGAGTCCCCGGTACAGAAACTCAGAAATCAGAAGGCCTGGTGAACATGACATCATTAACACAGCCAAATCCTGAGTCCCCCGGTACAGAAACCTAAATCAGAAGGCCTGGTGAACATGACATCATTAAACACAGCCACATCCTGAGTCCCCGGGAACAGAAACTCAGAAATCAGAAGGCCTGGTGAACATGGCATCAATAACACAGCCACATCCTGAGTCCCCGGGAACAGAAACTCAGAAATCAGAAGGCCTGGTGAACATGACATCATTAAACACAGCCACATCCTGAGTCCCCAGAGCAGAAACTCAGAAATCAGAAGGCCTGGTGAACATGACATCATTAACACAGCCACATCCTGAGTCCCCAGAGCAGAAACTCAGAAATCAGAAGGCCTGGTGAACATGACATCATTAACACAGCCACATCCTGAGTCCCCAGTACAGAAACTCAGAGATCAGAAGGCCTGGTGAACATGACATCATTAAACACAGCCACATCCTGAGTCCCCGTACAGAAACTCAGGAAATCAGAAGGCCTGGTGAACATGACATCAATAACACAGCCACATCCTGAGTCCCCAGTACAGAAACTCAGAAATCAGAAGGCCTGGTGAACATGGCATCAATAACACAGCCACATCCTGAGTCCCCGGTGCAGAAACTCAGAAATCAGAAGGCCAGGTGAACATGACATCAATAGCACAGCCACATCCCTGAGTCCCGGTGCAGAAACTCAGAAATCAGAGGCCTGATGAACATGACATCAATAACACATCCCCACCTGAGTCCCGGTGCAGAAACTCCAGAAATCAGAAGGCCAGGTGAACATGACATCAATAACACAGCCACATCCTGAGTCCCCAGAGCAGAAACTCAGAAGTCAGAAGGCCTGGTGAACATGACATCATTAAAACAGCCACATCCTGAGTCCCCGGTGCAGAAACTCATAAATCAGAAGACCTGGTGAACATGACATCATTAACACAGCCACATCCTGAGTCCCCGGTGCAGAAACTCAGAAATCAGAAGACCTGATGAACATGACATCATTAACACAGCCACATCCTGAGTCCCCAGAGCAGAAACTCAGAAATCAGAAGGCCTGGTGAACATGACATCAATAACACAGCCACATCCTGAGTCCCCGGTACAGAAACTCATACATCAGAAGGCCTGGTGAACATGACATCAATAACACAGCCACATCCTGAGTCCCCGGTACAGAAACTCAGAAATCAGAAGGCCTGGTGAACATGACATCATTAACACAGCCACATCCTGAGTCCCCAGGAACAGAAACTCAGAAATCAGAAGGCCTGGTAGACATGACATCATTAACACACAGCCACATCCTGAGTCCCCGGTGCAGGAAACCCCAGAAATCAGAAATCAGAGGCTGGTAGACATGACATCATTAACACAGCCAAATCCTGAGTCCCCAGAGCAGAAACTCAGGAGACCTGAGTGAACATGACATCATTAACACAGCCCATCACGAGTCCCCGGTACAGAAACTCAGAAATCAGAAGGCCTGATAGACATGACATCATTAACACAGCCACATCCTGAGTCCCGGTACAGAAACTCAGAAATCAGAGAAGGTTTAGTATTTATTTTAAAAGCTCTGACAGTCCTTGAGAACAAGAAACACTTTTCAATGGGAAAACAGATATTATATTTTTTAAAAGACGTTCTGTTTTAAAGATGTAGATACTCGTGATCATTTTAAGGAGAACAAAAACGACTTATCCTACATTTGAACACCACCGCAGAAGCTTCAATATTCGGCATCTTCCCAATTAAGTAGCCTAGTCTTGTTGTTTGGCTACTAGAGAGAACTAGGGCCTATCACCCCCAGCCCACCTCTTCCAATGCATTATGGACAAGTGTTCATCTAATTGTGCTAGATGAAGAGCCTAAATGAGAATAACATCTTGGCATTCAAACCATACTTGATTTTTATCAAATTCACATACTCTATTTTTACATACTGAGACTGCGACATGACGAGTGTGTTGCTTACCGGTCACGACCTCCGCCAAAGTCGACCCCTGTCCTTGTTCGAGCGGTGTTCACGGTCAACGTCACCGATCTTCTAGCCATCACTGATCCATTTTTCATTTTCCATTGGTTTGTCTTGTCTTCCATCACCTGGTTTCAATCCCATCAATTACATGTTGTGTATTTAACCCTCTGTTTCCCCTCATGTCCTTGTATCGGTGATTGTTTGATTGTATGTTTATTGCAAGTTATGTGTTGGTGCGGGGCCGGGTTTGTACCCACTTTGATTATTTTATATATTTTGGTTTTGGGTTTTGTTAACTTTTATTAAACTACTTTTTATACCAAGTTCGTTCTCCTGCGCCTGACTTCCCTGCCACCAACACGTACAAATTACATCACCGCTATTCGTTGATTTCGGTAGCAATTCCCATATCTAATTGATTAGCTGTTGTTAAAGCCGAAAAAAGCAAGACATCCGGATATTTAAAGCATACTCGATTTTCAAAATCTCCCATACTATATAAAAAAAATCATACTTAAATGGCTTACCATTTAGGATGCAAGTATGGTTATTCAGACACGGCCTCTCTCTCTCTCCCCAGGTCCTTCACCTCTCTCTCTCTCTCTGTCCCAGCAGAGCCTGTACTAGATCCAATATGGCCGCCCAGTTTCCCAGTCCTGTCTGTGATGGAGTTGATTCATTCCTGTGGAACGCTGGTTTGTCTTCATGCTGTTCACTCAATGACTTCATTCAGCAGCGTGAGGTCACCAGGGGCCTGGCAATAAAGACGCTATGCAGCAGCAGCAGCACACACACAGTCCTCAAAAACCCTTTAAGGAAGAGAGGAGAAGAGAGGGAAAGAGACATCCAAGGGTCTATGGCTCTGGAGTGGATCTTTTAACGACAGAGAGCAGGCCACACTTCCCCTTTCTCCTATTCTCTTTCCTGTATACAATTTACTCTATAATTTTACTCTGTGAAAACCAGGATCATTGGCAGGACAATTCATTATAACCGTGAACTGTAGCTATAGATAGAACATCAACTATGGTTCACATGGGTAAATCTATATATTTTTGGCAAAAGGATGTGTTTATTTTTTCAAAGTATCTGACCACCTCATATTTCTATTCCAATGTTGTATCAAATGTTGATTACTGTTATGATGAAAAAGACGAGTGCCGTTGATAGAACGTGTCTCTCTTCTTGACCTCGTCATGATATGGCATTGCCAGTTGTAGCAGAAGTATCATATAACAAATACAATGAATTATTAGCGCATACTGTAGCTACAACAAGAACAATGTCCCTCATTGGAATACAACCATCAAATGAAGTTCACATGAGAGAAAATATGTGTTTCTTTTCTCAGAGTATCTGACCATCAAATATTCCATTTCAAAATCTGTATCAGGATTTCTGTACAGGAAATATATGAATTTCTGTTATAATACGTTCTCTGATATTGATAGAACGTGTCCTCTCTCTCCTTGACTTCTTCCTGACATGTCACTGCCGCTTGTAGCAGAAGTCTCATATAACAATGCTTATTATGAGTCTGGAGCCTTTAAACAAGTCAAATAAAAATTGATGTCGCTCACTCCAGAAACTCAACGATGAACTTGGGAATTTCACCCCAACGAACAACATGGGAAAACGACAGAAATACGAGTGCGAGTAACTCACTCCCTGGGCTTATGGGATTGTAAAATATGACAATTTCGTGAAATGTGCCATAAATTCGATGAATTGCTCACTGCCATCTCTATGATGACAGTTGCTTTCTGTGCGTGGGCCGCAGAAGCCTAGTCACTTCATATAATGTGGAGGCACAAATCAGGCGGCCAGCCGGCAGGCTCTCTCTCCCTGCCTGCTTCCTCCCTGCCTGTCTCTCTCCCTGCCTGCCTCTCTCCCCGCCTGCCTCCCTCCCTGCCTGCCTCTCTCCTGCCTGCCTCTCTCCCAACCTGCCTCCCTCCCTGCCTGCCTGCCTCCCTCCCTGCCTGCCTCTCTCCCTGCCTGCTTCTCTCTCCCTTCCTGCCTCTCCCTCCCTGCCTGCCTCTCTCTTCCCTGCCTGCCTCTCTCCCTGCCTGCCTCTCTCCCTGCCTGCCTGCCTCTCTCCCCTGCCTGCCTCTCTCCCTGCCTGCCTCTCTCCCTGCCTGCCTCTCTCCCTGCCTGCCTCTCTCCCTGCCTGCTTCCCTCCCTGCCTGTCTCTCTCCCTGCCTGCCTCTCTCCCCGCCTGCCTCCCTCCCTGCCTGCCTCTCTCCCTGCCTGCCTCTCTCCCAACCTGCCTCCCTCCCTGCCTGCCTGCCTCCTCCCTGCCTGCCTCTCTCCCTGCCTGCCTCTCTCTCTCCCTGCCTGCCTCTCCCTCCCTGCCTGCCTCTCTCTTTCCCTGCCTGCCTCTCTCCCTGCCTGCCTCTCTCCCTGCCTGCCTGCCTCTCTCCCTGCCTGCCTGCCTCTCTCCCTGCCTGCCTCTCTCCCTGCCTGCCTCCTCCCTGCCTGCCTCCCTCCCTGTCTGCCTCTCTCCCTGCCTGCCTCTCTCCCTGCTTGCCTCTCTCCCTGCCTGCCTCTCACCCTGCCTGCCTCCCTGCCTGCCTCTCTCCCTGCCTGTCTGCCGCCGTCCCTGCCTGCCTCTCTCTCCTGCCTGCCTCTCTCCTTGCCTGCCTCTCTCCCTGCCTGCCTCTCTCCCTGCCTGCCTCTCTCCCGCCTGCCTCTCTCCCTCCCTGCCTGCCTCTCTCTCTCCTCCCTGCCTCTCTCCCTGCCTGCCCCTCTCTCCCTCCGCCTGCCCCTCCCTCCCCGTGCCTGCCTCTCTCTCTCCCTCGCCCGCCTCTCTCCCTTGCCTGCCCCTCTCCCTGCCTGCCTGCCTCCCTCCCTGCCTGCCTCCTCTCCCTGCCTGGCCTGCCTCCCTCCCTGCCTGCCTCTCACCTCTGCCTGCCCTCTCTCCTCCTGCCTGCCTCTCACCTGCCTGCCTCTCTCTCTGCGTGCCTCTCTCCTGCCTGCCTCTCTCCTGCCTGCCTCTCTCCCTGCCTCGCTGCCTTACTGGAGCGGTGCACATGGGGCTGATAGTGTGCAGGCTGGTGGGCAGAAGGCACGGGTTAGGCCAGCAACTCCCCCCCAGACAGGGGTAATGAATGGCGGTCTGCGGCCTGCCTATCCATCCTGCATCCATCCTCTGGAGCGTGGAGGGGAGAGGGGAGCAGGGCGGAACAGAGGCCCAGTGGTGATGCATGGCTATGGGAGCTCATAAAGCAGGCCGTCAGCTGACCTCGGAGGCATTGGGGGGACCGGCAGGGCCTTTACGACCATCACCAGATTTAACAGCCAATAATGACTGGAATAACCGCTTAAACCTTTACGGACCCGCGCAGACGGGCGGGTCGGCGGGAAGAGGGGGTGGCGATGGATGGGAGAGGGTGATATATTCATCCAGTGCATTGACAGAGGCCATGTTTCACAGGGGGGTGACAGATGCAGAGAGAGACGGAGAGAGAGTGAGAGAGTGAGTGAGAGAGAGATTGAGAGAGAGAGAAAGAGAGAAAGAAAGAGAGAAAGCGAGAAAGAGAGAGAGAAAGAGAGAGAGAACTATAGGAAGAGAGCAGAGAGAGAGAGATAACTATAGGAAGAGGGCACAGAGAGAGAGAGAGAGAACTATAGGAAGAGGGCACAGAGAGAGAGAGAGAGAGAGAGAGAGAGAGAGAGAGAGAGAGAGAGAGAGAGAGAGAGAGAGAGAGAGAGCTATATGAAGAGGGCAAAGAAAGAGAGAGAACTATAGGAAGATGGCACAGAGAGAGAGCGAGAACTATAGGAAGAGGGCACAGAGAGAGAGAGAGAGAACTATAGGAAGAGGGCACAGAGAGAGAGAGAGAGAGAGAGAGAGAGAGAGAGAGAGAGAGGGGAGGAGACTTTGGTGGAGAGAAAAGAACTAGTGAAAAGACAAAGGGACAGTGAACTAGAGAGGAAAGAAAGAGACATGCACCAACATTTTTTTATTTCCTATAAATACTGATTGACAGCAGGCAGTCAATACATCCTTATAAAATCTAAAGGCTCCCTGTAATGTTCGTCGTCTTCCTGCGATGAGGAGTAAGATAGATCGGACCAATTTGCAGCGTGTCCATAATTTAATAAGAAAAACTGAACACTACAAAATACAAAACAACAACGTGAAACAAGAACGTGGCTCAAACACAAACACGGAAAATAAACACCTACAACTCAAAAGTGAAACCAGGCTACCTAAGTATGATTCTCAATCAGCGACAACGATTGACAGCTGCCTCTGATTGAGAACCATACTCGACCGAATACAGAAATCCCAAATTATAGAAAAACAAACATAGACAACACACCCAACTCACTCCCTGACCATACTAAAACAAAGATATAATAACAGAACTAAGGTCAGAACGTGAGAGTACCCCCCCAAAGGTGCGGACTCCGGCCGCAAAACCTAAACCTGTAGGGGAGGGTCTGAGTGGGTGTCTGTCCGCGGTGGCGGCTCTGGCGCGGGACGTGGACCCCACTCCACCATAGTCCTTCTTCGCCTCTCTCTTCACCTCCGTGGCCTCTTAAGTGCGGCGACCCTCGCCGCCGACCTCAGAGACTCCGGCAGTGCCGGACAGGCGGGAGACTCCAGCAGCTCCGGAGTGAAGGGCGATTTTGGCATCTGGCAGGCTCTGGCAGCTCCTGGCTGACTGACGGCTCTGACAGCTCCTGGCTGACTGACGGCTCTGGCAACTCCTGGCTGACTGATGGCTCAGGACAGACTGGCGGCTCTGGCAGCTCAGGACAGACTGGCGGCTCTGGCAGCTCAGGACAGACTGGCGGCTCTGGCAGCTCAGGACAGACTGGCTGCTCTGGCAGCTCAGGACAGACTGGCGGTTCTGGCAACTCAGGACAGACGGGAGACTCTGGCAGCTCAGGACAGACGGGAGACTCTGGCAGCTCAGGACAGACGGGAGACTCTGGCAGCTCAGGACAGACGGGAGACTCTGGCAGCTCAGGACAGACGGGAGACTCTGGCAGCGCTGAAGAGGAGGAAGGCTCTGGCAGCGCTGAACTGGCGGGAGCACCTGTAGGGAGAAGACGGCGATACAGCCTGGTGCGGGGGGCTGCCACCGGAGAGCTGGTACGTGGAGGTGGCACCGGACAGTCCGGACCGTGAAGGCGCACTGGAGCTCTTGAGCACCAAGCCTGCCCAACCTTACCTGGTTGAATGCTCCCGTAGCCAGGCCAGTGTGGCGAGGTGGAATAGCCTGCACTGAGCTGTGCTGGCGAACCGGGACACCATGCGTAAGGCTGGTGCCATATACACCGGCCCGAGGAGACACACTGGAGACCAGATGCGCTGAGCCGGCTTCATGGCACCTGGCTCGATGCCCACTCTAGCCCGGCTGATAGGAGGCGCTGCAATGTACCTCACCAGGCTATGAACACGCACCGGTGACACCGTACGCTCCACCGCATAACACGGTGCCTGCCCGGTCCCTCTCTCTCCGGTAAGCACGGGAAGTTGGCGCAGGTCTCCTACCTGACTTCGCCACACTCCCCGTGTGCTCCCCCCAATACATTTTTGGGGCTACCTCTCGGGCTTCCAGCCGCGCTGCCGTGCTGCCTCCTCCTCTCCGCTTTCGCGGCCTCCAGCTCAGCCTTGGGGCGGCGATATTCTCCAGCCTGTGCCCATGGTCCCTTGCAGTCCAGAATCTCCTCCCAAGTCCAGTTCTCCAAGTATCGCTGCCGCTGTTGCTGCTGCCCGTTACCACGCTGCTTGGTCCTTTTGTGGTGGGTGTTTCTGTAATGTTCGTCGTCTTCCTCTGATGAGGAGTAAGATAGATTGGACCAATTTGCAGCGTGGTAAGTGTCCATAATTTAATAAAAAAACTGAACACTACAAAATACAAAACAACAACGTGAAACAAATGAAACAGTCCGGTGTAGCTTAAACACAAACACGGAAAATAAACACCCACAACTCAAAAGTGAAACCAGGCTACCTAAGTATGATTCTCAATCAGGGACAACGATTGACAGCTGCCTCTGATTGAGAACCATACTAGGCCGAACACAGAAATCCCAAATTATAGAAAACGAACATAGACAACCCACCCAACTCACGCCCTGACCATCCTAAAACAAAGATATAATAACAGAACTATGGTCAGAACGTGACCCTCCCAAAGTACATAGACGTCTTAATTTACAATCTTTGTTTAGCAGATTTTCCTCTATTTTTCTTCTGGCAGATGTCGATCCTAAATTATAGCATACCAGCCATCCTTTGGACTAGGATCATAACACCAATTCATTAACTGTTGGCAGCGAGCTAATTCTGATTTTCAATAAACTCTGGAAACCTAATAGACTACTCATGAAAGGAGCCCCATTTCACAGGCTGGCACGTGTTCAAGCAACATATGCTCACATAATCTCTTAAAAGCATGATCCAAGTCCAAATTTAATTATGTAATAGCACAAACGGAATCAGAGTGCCGACACAGCACAGCAGAGCATTCTGCCACTCACTCACTCAGCTTCCTTTCTGTTCATTTGTTTATTACAATCTGGCTA
>NW_026289351.1:0-4229 GCF_023373465.1 Oncorhynchus keta
TGGACCTAGCATCACTCTGAGCCCTCACTGGCTGGGCCCACACCTAGCATCATTCTGAGCCCTCACTGGCTGGGCCTGGACATAGCATCACTTCTGAGCTCCTCACTGGCTGGGCCTGGACCTAGCATCACTCTGAGCCCTCACTGGCTGGGTCTGGACCGAGCATCACTTCTGAGCCCTCACTGGCTGGGTCCACACCTAGCATCACTCTGAGCCCTCACTGGCTGGGCCCACACCTAGCATCACTCTGAGGCCTCACTGGCTGGGTCCACACCTAGCATCACTCTGAGCCCTCACTGGCTGGGCCCACACCTAGCATCACTCTGAACCCTTACTGGCTGGGCCCACACCTAGCATCATTCTGAGCCCCTACAGGCTGGGCCCACACCTAGCATCACTCTGAGCCCTCACTGGCTGGGCTCACACCAAGCATCATTCTTAGCCCTCACTGGCTGGGCCCACACCTAGCATCACTCTGAGCCATTACTAGCTGGGCACACACCTTGAATCATTCTGAGCCCTCACTGGCTGGGACCACACCTAGCATCACTCTGAGCCGTCACTGGCTAGGCCCACACCTAGCATCATTCTGAGCCCTCACTGGCTGAGCCCACACCTAGCATCACTCTGAGCCCTCACTGGCTGGGCCTACACCGAGCATCACTCTGAGCCCTCACTGGCTGGGTCTGGACCTAGCATCACTCTGAGCCCTCACTGGCTGGGCCCACACCTAGCATCATTCTGAGCCCCTCACTGGCTGGGCCTGGACCTAGCATCCCTTTGAGCCCTCACTGGCTGGGCCCACACCTAGCATCACTTCTGAGCCCTCACTGGCTGGGCCCACACCTAGCATCACTCTGAGCCCTCGCTGGCTGGGTCTGGACCTCGCATCACTCTGAGCCCTCACTGGCTGGGTCTGGACAGAGCATCACTCTGAGCCCTCACTGGCTGGGCCCACACCTAGCATCACTCTGAGCCCTCACTGGCTGGGCCCACACCTAGCATCACTCTGAGCCCTCACTGGCTGGGCCCACACCTATTTAATCACTCTGAGCCCTCACTGGATGGGTCTGGACAGAGCATCACTCTGAGCCCTTACTGGCTGGGCCCACACCTAGCATCACTCTGAGCCCTCACTGGCTGGGCCCACACCTAGCATCAAACTGAGCCCTCACTGGCTGGGCCCACACCTATTATCACTCTGAGCCCTCACTGGCTGGGTCTGGTCAGAGCATCACTCTGAGCCCTTACAGGCTGGGTGCACACCTAGCATCACTCTGAGCCCTCACTGGCTGGGCCCACACCTAGCATCACTCTGAGCCCTCACTGGCTGGGTCCACACCTAGCATCACTCTGAGCCCTCACTGGCTGGGCCCACACCTAGCATCACTCTGAGGCCTCACTGGCTGGGTCCACACCTAGCATCACTCTGAGCCCTCACTGGCTGGGCCCACACCTAGCATCACTCTGAACCCTTACTGGCTGGGCCCACACCTAGCATCATTCTGAGCCCTCACAGGCTGGGCCCACACCTAGCATCACTCTGAGCCCTCACTGGCTGGGCTCACACCAAGCATCATTCTTAGCCCTCACTGGCTGGGCCCACACCTAGCATCACTCTGAGCCATTACTAGCTGGGCACACACCTTGCATCATTCTGAGCCCTCACTGGCTGGGACCACACCTAGCATCACTCTGAGCCGTCACTGGCTAGGCCCACACCTAGCATCATTCTGAGCCCTCACTGGCTGAGCACACACCTAGCATCACTTGAGCCCTCACTGGCTGGGCCCACACCGAGCATCACTCTGAGCCCTCACTGGCTGGGTCTGGACCTAGCATCACTCTGAGCCCCTCACTGGCTGGGCCTACACCTAGCATCATTCTGAGCCCTCACTGGCTGGGCCTGGACCTAGCATCCCTTGAGCTCCTCACTGGCTGGGCCCACACTCTAGCATCACTCTGAGCCCTCACTGGCTGGGCCCACACCTAGCATCACTCTGAGCCCTCGCTGGCTGGGTCTGGACCTCGCATCACTCTGAGCCCTCACTGGCTGGGTCTGGACAGAGCATCACTCTGAGCCCTCACTGGCTGGGCCCACACCTAGCATCACTCTGAGCCCTCACTGGCTGGGCCCACACCTAGCATCACTCTGAGCCCTCACTGGCTGGGCCCACCTACATACTCTGAGCCCTACTGGCTGGGCCCGGACCTGCATCACTTGAGCCCTCACTGGCTGGGCCTGCGACAGAGCATCACTCTGAGCCCTCACTGGCTGGGCCCACACCTAGCATCACTCTGAGCCCTCACTGGCTGGGCCCACACCTAGCATCACACTGAGCCCTCACTGGCTGGGCCTCACACCTAGCATCACTCTGAGCCCTCACTGGCTGGGCCTGGTCAGAGCATCACTCTGAGCCCTTACAGGCTGGGTGCACACCTAGCATCACTCTGAGCCCTCACTGGCTGGGCCCACACCTAGCATCACTTCTGAGCCCTCACTGGCTGGGCCCACACCTAGCATCACTTCTGAGCCCTCACTGGCTGGGCCTACACCTAGCATCATTCTGAGCCCTCACTGGCTGGGCCTACACCTAGCATCACTCTGAGCCTCACTGGCTGGGCCCACACCTAGCATCATTCTGAGCCCTCACTGGCTGGGACCACACCTAGCATCACTCTGAGCCCTCACTGGCTGGGCCCACACCTAAGCATCACTCTGAGCCCTCACTGGCTGGGCTCCACACCTAGCATCATTCTGAGCCCTCACTGGCTGGGCCCACACCTGAGCATCACTCTGAGCCCTCACTGGCTGGGTCTGGACCTAGCATCACTCTGAGCCCTCACTGGCTGGGCCCACACCTAGCATCATTCTGAGCCCTCACTGGCTGGGCCTGCACCTAGCATCACTTTGAGCCCTCACTGGCTGGGCCCACACCTAGCATCACTCTGAGCCCTCACTGGCTGGGCCCACACCTAGCATCACTCTGAGCCCTCGCTGGCTGGGTCTGGACCTAGCATCACTCTGAGCCCTCACTGGCTGGGTCTGGACCTAGCATCACTTTGAGCCCTCACTGGCTGGGTCCACACCTAGCATCACTCTGAGCCCTCACTGGCTGGGCCCACACCTAGCATCACTCTGAGCCCCTTACTGGCTGGGCCCACACCTAGCATCACTCTGAGCCCTCACTGGCTGGGCCTACACCTAGCATCACTCTGAGCCCTCACTGGCTGGGCCCACACTCTAGCATCACTTCTGAGCCCTCACTGGCTGGGCCCACACCTAGCATCACTCTGAGCCCTCACTGGCTGGGCCCACACCTAGCATCATTCTGAGCCCTCACTGGCTGGGCCTACACCTAGCATCACTCTGAGCCCTCACTGGCTGGGCCCACACCTAGCATCACTCTGAGCCCTCACTGGCTGGGCCTACACCTAGCATCACTCTGAGCCCTCACTGGCTGGGTCTGACCTAGCATCACTCTGAGCCCTCACTGGCTGGGCCCACACCTAGCATCACTCTGAGCCCTCACTGGCTGGGCCCACACCTAGCATCACTCTGAGCCCTCTACTGGCTGGGCCTACACCTAGCATCACTCTGAGCCCTCACTGGCTGGGCCCACTACCTAGCATCACTCTGAGCCCTCACTGGCTGGGCCCACACCTAGCATCACTCTGAGCCCTCACTGGCTGGGCCCACACCTAGCATCACTCTGAGCCCTCACTGGCTGGGCCCACACCTAGCATCACTCTGAGCCCTCACTGGCTGGGCCTACACCTAGCATCACTCTGAGCCCTCACTGGCTGGGCCTACACCTAGCATCACTCTGAGCCCTCACTGGCTGGGTCCGCACCTAGCATCACTCTGAGCCCTCACTGGCTGGGCCCACACCTAGCATCACTCTGAGCCCTCTACTGGCTGGGCCCACACCTAGCATCACTCTGAGCCCTCACTGGCTGGGCCCACACCTAGCATCATTCTGAGCCCTCACTGGCTGGGCCTACACCTAGCATCACTCTGAGCCCTCACTGGCTGGGCCCACACCTAGCATCACTTCTGAGCCCTCACTGGCTGGGTCCGGACCTAGCATCACTCTGAGCCCTCACTGGCTGGGCCCACACCTAGCATCACTCTGAGCCCTCACTGGCTGGGCCTACACCTAGCATCACTCTGAGCCCTCACTGGCTGGGCCTACACCTAGCATCACTCTGAGCCCTCACTGGCTGGG